>NC_056701.1:4246189-4256189 GCF_018831695.1 Puntigrus tetrazona | reverse complement strand
ATGTAGTTTTTCACCAGAAAAGCTGCTTAAGATGAGGGCATTATATTTTAGTGAATTTCTCCGTTTTAAGTCTGGATGTCAGCTACATTCAGGGTTTTTCAGAGATATCAAATGTTCGGATGCTTGGTCTTTAAAAAAAAAGCCAGGAATTAATTTACAGACACTCGTGGAAATATGATAATATTCTGTAATTATGATTTAAATCCGTCTAATTTTTAAACTGTGTGTCATAAATCAACATCTCAGTAAAATGTTATGGGGTTTCAAATCAAAATATGACTTTTGGTTACAGGATGTCCTCATGAAGTATGTTAATTACGCTTTTTGGGAGACACAACAAATAAATAGGGAAAGAAATGATATTTCAGTATTCTATGAAACATTATATATTACAATGAAAATCTTCCTAATTACTACTACGCTTATTTCAATTCCTTTTTCATGATACGTTGCCCCACAAACACATCAATATGCAAATTTGCAATATGCAACCATTTTACACATATTTGGATAAAACGATAAAAACTAAACTGATGAAATGATGAAAAGTAAAAATGCATGTCAGTTGCCTTTGCCTATGCATATCTATTCATGGTTTTTATTTTATAAAGAAGTCCCGATGTCCTCAAACCAGGACAGAGCATAACTTGGGTAAAATATCATTTTTATTTTTTGCGCATTATTTTTAACGCTCTATACAATGCATTGCAATTGCGGTTTAAAACTATTTTTTCCTCAGGTCTAAAGAGGTTTATTGATTATTAAAAGAATTAAAATAAAATGATTGTGTACTAATGGGCTTAAAAAAAAAACATGTATCATAGATCACAGCCTTGTAGATTATAGCAGGTCTCTCTTTAAAATTTCTTCAAAATAAATGCATAAATAAAAATAGAATATTTGGATATTATAGAAAAGATATATAAAAATAGAATATTAAAAAAAGAATATTTAAATATTTTCAATACTCAAATATAAAAAAAAAATAACTTAAAATAAAAAATAAAATAAGTAAACATAAGTTTAAAACTTTATTTTTTTTTTTACAGAATTAACAGACAAAAAAAAAAAAGTATTAACATTTAAATTAAAATGCCATTTAGACATTTTTTTTTAAATAAACAACTTTCTTGTCTATTTATGATTTTAATGTATTTTAATCAATTAATAACAGCATGAATAAAATAAAACAAAAAGGTGACTGGTCTATTATAACCGAGTGTTAGCCTGTGTGTGTGTGGTATCATGACCCCAGAAAGTCCCGGAAACAAGCATCTAAGCGTAAAAAATCCAGACGGCGAGCGACTTCAAGGGGCTGCAGGATATAAGCGTTAAACTACCTGTCAGCGGAGCTTGAGAACCAGACGAGCGAATTAGAAGACAGCCGAGGACAAGAACCAGGGATGAATGGAGGAAGTAGACGGGAGGTCACGACCAGAACGACCCCCGAAGCTGAGGGTCACAGGAAGAGACCCGTCTACTCGCTGTGAACGTGTTAGTCACGCACACACCACCTTAAAACACACCGGCGGGCTACTTCTGCGATTCTCGAGCGCATCTAACTGCAGTCGGTCGCGTTATTTCAGCTTTGATGCGATATGCTAAAAGCGTTCAGGTCTGGTTAAAACCAGTCGGGCTCCGATTACAGGCGGCCCCGTAAATCTTCCCCTCCGAAGCAGGCCTGAAAATCACGGCAGTGAGAAGGGAATCTTTTCCGCCCTGTGAATAACTTCATCGCGGTCAAGCGTTTTTACGGACGCTTAAATGAAGTGACATCACTACCTTGCGCGCCGTTTCGGGGGCCCGTCTAAAACTAAACCCCTTTCTCGCCAACGGGACCCGAAGCCAAGCTCAGAAAGGAAAAGAGCGCAGCGCCAAGAACATCATAAACCCGTACCGTTACAAGCCCAGGAAGAGGGTGAGTTAGGGGACACGTCATCGCTGCGTAGACCGCGGCTTTGTTTTGGCGCAACGACGCTCGGCGCGTAATGGAGAAAGTCTGCAAGTCACCGAGCTTTATAGAAAATGTCTTTGAAATGAAGTCAAGATTGGCCCTGCTTAACGTCTTCAGGCCGAGGTAACCGGCGAAGGTTAATCTGAAGACAAACGCTGTCAAAAATGTTTGTTTTTATGTCCACCTCAGGTGCGGTGTTCCCCAAATGATTATCCAATCATTTTCCAGCGGATAAAAGAAAGTCCCAAATGTCGCATCATTGATGTAAAATGGGATGTAATTGATATTCAATGTTGTCTATAAAGCCTTTTAATAGACACGGTTAAATGTGTGCCTATCATTGATGATAATTAACCCAACAAGATTATTATGGAACGTAGGGTTCTGTGTTAATTTATTATTTTAGAATATATTAATATTTTACATTTCTTTTTTTTTGTATTTTATATTTTTATTTTTAAACTATTTTATTAGTTAAAATTTAACATTTTTATTTAATTTTTCGCACTTCAAAATATTTTATTTCAGCTATAACAATATTTATTTTAATAGTTTTTGTTTACAGTTGTAGATTAAATCTAATTATTATTATTATTACAGATTATATTTCTAATATCATTTTAAGTTTTTCAAAATTAATATTAATATAATTCGTATTAATATTTATCATTTTTATTACTATTTTTAGGTTTAGTGTTGGTTAATAACGACAACGCGGTAGACTGATGCGTTTTTCTATATTTGGTGAAAAATGAATGTTGTTTCAGATTTGTCTGGATTTAAAGCACCGGACAAGGCTCATTTTGACTGTTAAAGTAAATAGGTTAACGAAAGTCGACATGAAACAGCATTCACGTCCAATTTGACTTTTGTAACGTGACATTTCAGTTTGAAAGGGGTTCAAAGCAGAGAACTGGGACTCAACTAGACGATGAAAAAAGTTACACAGTAAAATAAAATCAGGTTGCTGAGGAAAGTTGCGTCAGAGATCAAGAAAGTTCTCATATTTTGACGAAAGATTAAAAGGATTTTCCTGGAATGGCCAGCGCTGATGAATCATACGCAATAAAACCATGAACATGTAACAATAACATAAAAAAAATTCAGCAATAAAACGCCAGACCTCAGCAGTTTAAACGCCAGACCTGATCACAAAAGAAAAAGAGATATAAAGAGACATAAACAGATGCAAAGAGACACTACAAATGTTTTAGCACTGATACGATCTCCTGCTCTGGAGACGGTTACTATCTGGTGCTTAGAAACAGCTCGCTTTCAGTTCCTACACACACACACACACACACACACACACACACCACTTGAACCTAAAATAATCATTCATAAAGTTCAAAAGGTAGAACTGAATTATAAGAGTGGTCGCAGTGGCTTGTGTTTACATTAACCTTGCGAAGTGCTGAAGTGCAAGTAAACTGAGAATTTAATATTTTGTATATTGCCAATTTCGTAAATATCGCCATGTAACTTAAAAACGTTTTGGTCGCATAACTTTGGCTAATTGAAAAGCTGTCATTTCACAATAATATTTTATAAACATATAAATATTTATAAAATATCTTAACTTTTGCAACGAGGCGTAAAACCCAACCTTATGCGTGTAACAAAAACTCATGGTACTGATGTGCAAAAATGGACTTTGGTGTGTGAAAATGCTGCCGTATAATATGTACGCGAAAACTACGCATCGTAAGCACGCCAACAAACTATGCATTACGCAAAATATCGTTTTGAGCAAATCCGTGATGGAAACACATCTCGCGCCCGGACGTCCGACCGCATCTCATAACGGTGTATAAATAGTACGACGAATAAAAACAAAACCTTGCAGTACCGATACGTCGCAAGACGAATGGGATTAGAGTTGTGGGGTTGACGCATATCTCATGTACGCAAAATCTGCATATCATACGTACGCCAACACATTTTGAATTATATGCACGCCAAACCGTGCGTATCCATTGCACCATTTCTGAGTATCAACTGAAAACCAGTGAAGCCGGTTTAAAATCATTATATATCTCTCATTTAATACCATTAATCTCATTTTAAATCATTCCGGTGGTAAAGTTTCCTCTCCGTATCTGCATGTGTTTGCTCTCTATCTCTTTCTCTCTCTCTCTCTGCGGGAAACGCATGGCATGAACACATTCCTGAGACATGCAGAACACACACATGCGGCAAACACACATCAGTCATGTCTGTGCATGTCCGGATACTCTTACATATCGCACTCAGGTTTACGTTTACCACTCTTAACATGCCAAAATAACTCGGGTCGGTGTCATCTCTAATTTCACCGGAGTAACAACAAAGCTGCCACGCGGTCTTAAGGTTTGCTCTTTATTCCATTTTGTCCGCTGAAAACGTTTTTTCCGTGTTTTGTCTGCAGAAACCCAAAGTACACAACAGTAAAACCTGTGTGTATTTCTTTCATTTGTGATGAATTAAATATGACATCTACTCAGCTGAGGTCCACCGTGTGTATATCACTAACATAAACAGGCAAGCTGAAGTGGATCTGCGGTAAATCGCTCTTTAAAAGCTCAAAAGAGCAGTAAGAATGTAAATTAAACGTTCTGGTCTACTAAAACACCAGACACAAATGAGTAAAGCATGTCAAATAACCAAATATTAAGGTCAGATATAGTGCAGATACAGTTATGTTGTTTTTTTTTACATTAATGTTCACTAAATATATAATATATAATAAGATATTGCACTTTATGCTGATGTAAATTAAAATAACATCAAAATACTATTAAATTTGCAGTTTTTGGGAGTAGAAATAAGTATAATTTGAAGTTTAAACAAATGAACAATCCGCTTAAATTGTTATGCTTTTTTATTTAAATAATGTTTTAATTATGCACGCTACAGTTGTACGTTACATTTTATTTTATTAAATTTATGCATATCGCATTATTTTAGCGCCAGGCACTTTTGTATTTTTGGGTCGTATATTAACATTACAGCGTATCCGTTAATAATTTTATTTTACAGTAAAAATTCAAAAAACTTAATGTGTTACTGCATTTTTTACAGTAATGTTCTGGCAACCGCAGCTGCCTTTTTAGTGCGAAACTATTTTTTTTTTAAATTATAGTGCATTAAAGCTGTACACTTAGTGCATTATTACACCCATTGTAACAATTTTAACTCAGAAATCGCGAAAAAATAAGTGCACTTTTAGAAATAAAGGTCAAAAGCTGTCGCATGGGCGCAATCTTTTCTGAAGGAACGCATTAATTCTGAGATTGAATTAAAAGTGCAGCCCTAAAAGACCGAAATAGTATTTTCTAGTAAAGCGTACTGCAGCGTATACCAGCGTGTGTCTATCTTTGTCGCGAACTGTGCCCTTTCCCATCTACCCTTCCCTTCCCCCTAAAAACAGCAAACCGTAAATCTGCTGCTCACCTACACAGAGAGACAAACCAACCAAACAATATAATCCTGACAACTGGTCCTACAGAGGTCTGCAGATCATCACACGTGTGCGTGTGTGTGTGTGTGTGTGTGTGTGTGTGTGTGTGTGTGTGTGTGTGTGTGTGTGTGTCCAGAAATACACTTTCAAAACAGCGACACTTAACCTCAGGATACACACTTGGAAAGTGCACTTGGAAAGATTCTGTTAAAAAACTATTACAGGAACTAATCATGACTAATCTTGTGTATGCATACGTTTGTGCAGGGGTCAAATGAATGCTTTTATTCAGCAGGGATGCACGAATTTGATCACTTCCTATTCATAAAAACCCTTGAAATGCAAGTCTGCTCAAAAAATATGGAGCAGTACAAATTATTATTTTTTTGTATAATTTAGAAGACTGAAGTAATGATGCTAAAAATTCCATGTTGCATCACTGGAATAAATTGTATTTTAATATATAATTGAATTATTTTTAATTAATTTTTTTACAATTTTGCGATTTTTACTGTATTTTTGACCAATTAAATGCAGCCTTGATGGACAGTGGATAGTACTGCACATAAATATAGAAAAACACTGGATATCACATTAGCCATACATAAAAAAATATCATGTTTAAGCTATATTTATATAGTGGTATTTGTATGTACTGTACGGTCTGTTTTGGTGGGCTTTTCGGTTCATATTTCAATCCGCAGTCTGTCCGTACCTGCACAAATTACTCCAGTCAGATAACGCCGGCACTGATAAAATCATATCTCAGATACTAAATCAATAACTGTGTACACAAAGTGAACACACAGACGCTCAGATTCAGCAGATAATAACAAAAATATTAGCAAAAAAGCTGAATGACAAGAACAGATATGTCCCGAAGTGGACGTTTTGAAAGGTTCTCAATGACTTTCTCAAGAACGTCTTTCTTTTTTTTTCTTCTTCAGGAAATCACAGGTTTTGGTGTCATCTGATTACACGGCGGTTCTTGCCAAAGACTCAACCCAGTCGAAAAAACGCCGTACTTCTTACAGAAATGCATTCCTAAAGGATGTTTTTTTTGCGACTTCGGCCTCAGCGGAGCAACAGCACAGCGATGTTAAAGCGCCTTAGCTAACCCGAGCTAACTTAAGCTGAAAACTAGCACTACAACAAACACCAGAGGTCACAAAAGACGGATTCAGCAGTTTGTTGCAGCGTGTGTGCATTTCTGGTTATCGTTCATGTTTGTTTGTTTTCTGGTTCTCTGTTGTATTCGTGTTTAACGGGCACGGGCTGGCATTATAAAACGTCTGGCAACGGCGCTGGAAATAAACGAATCACAGCTCGAGCGGCCGCTATCGGTGTTCATCTGTTTCTCTTTCTCTTCTTCTGTCTCTATCCGCTGCGTGTGTGTTTCTGGAGGAGGTCACCATGTGTGAACGCCACCTCAGAGGTCTGACAGGCAAACACACGCCACATGTCCGCCGTCTCGGCCCCCTCCTTCGGTTCCCGCCTTTTCTCTCTGAAGCAGGCGGGGTGGGTCACCTGAGCGCGGCGAGCTAACCTGTTGGGTCTATCGTACCTGGATGCACGCGCCAAGGCGTCGGGCTCTGCGCGCATAGCGATCATTGCTGAGCGCTGCTGAGATCATGCCTCGAACAAACCACAAACATCAGGCCGCTCATTCCACGCATACCACACAAGACTGAGAGAAGCGGCACGTCTCACACAAACACTGACTACATGGGCTGGATTTAAAGGGACGGCTTTACCAAACTGGGCAAATCAGCATTAGTGCGGTCAAACGATTAATCGCGATTATTGGCATGCAAAAAAAAAAAAAGGTTTACATAATATATGCATGTATATTTATTGTGCATATATAAATACACAGACATTATATATATATATATATATATATATATATATATATATATATATATATATATATATTTGTAATTACATGTATATTTATATTAGTGCTGCAAACGATTAATCGCGATTATTGGCATGCAAAAAAAGGTTTACATAATATATGCATGTATATTTATTGTGCATATATAAATACACAGACATATATATATATATATATATATATATATATATATATATATATATATATATATATGTATTTGTAATTACATGTATAATTATATTAGTGCCGTAAGCGATTAGTTGCGATTAATCACATCCAAAAATTTAGTTTAAATAATAATATATATTGTGTGTGTGCGTACTTTGTGTGTTTGTGTATGAATACATATGTCTGTATTTATATATACGTAACAAATGTACATAGTACACACGATACGTGATGAAACGTTTGTGATTAATTGCGATTAATCGGTTTGAGAGCACTGAGTGTCAATAAAGCGCAGATAGCAGAGGACACTCTGCTTGTGATTTACTTAAAAAAAGGCACGTTAAAGAACAGACGTAGCCGTATTTTTTTCCATATATTTTCGACCAACGCAAACTACCGCATGCTTTAAGACACGCTTTTTCGGGCCGCTATATAATACCGCGAAACCCAGTGAACCGACGATTTTTGTAAATCGCGCCACGCTTAATAATCGCCGCCCTTAAAGTTACAGACCGGAAAGAAAATTCTTACAAATACATATTCAGTAAGGTGAGTAAAAGGGCTAGTTTCCCGCTGCGTGTCTTTAGTAAATCACGACAGTAGCAAAACCGTCTTGCTAATATCTCTAACATTTCGATGGAACATACTACATACTGCATACTGGCTATCCGAAACTTTGCAAGCATGTTTATAACTTGTTCTACTAGCCCTAAACCTACCCTAACGGTCCACTCCGAGAGCTAGCAGACATGCAGCTGCTAATTAATAAGAGCTAGTTGAAATGTAGTTGACGTGTATAGTTAGTAGAATGTCATAAGTGGACTAGCATAGTGTGGCCTTTATTTGACATAGTAATCTTTTGCGACACTAAAAATGATATTAGAGTATTATGTTAGTTTAGAAACGTTCTATTAATGCGAAACTGAAATCGAGGTGCTCTGCGGTACGAGCCAGTGAACATGTGCAGCGACCGAGAGCTCGGAAACACTGAAAGGAAGGAAAGGAGCGGAGATTCCCAGCCTCTCCCATGAGAACGAACCACTCTCTGACATAACTCTTGTGACTGTCATCACGTCCCATCCGCGCGGATAAAGGGCTTTCTCTCCGTCAGGCTAATTCGTCCCATCAGCATCAGAGCCATAAACCCCACCAAACCCGTCAAGAACGCGTCCGGCTCAGATTTCACTCCAGAAAAAAAGCCTATTTTTAGAAACACTTGTGCACTGAGAGTTTAATGAAATGCAAACAATTCAGTTAAATGTAACCGTTAGTACGTACAATGAACGAGTTAAAGCGGCGTTAAAAAAAAGAAAATGTATTTAGCATTTTCACACAGTGACGTTATTTTTATGATCATTAAATGCATTTTCCGCACCCAGTTCTCGGTTTTAAATACCAAAAATATATTATTTTAATTGTGCGATTCATTTTAAAGCCCAGTTTTAAGGATCTGTCACTGCGTGCTTAAATGGGATCGCCTGTGTTTTGTGGAAAGCATATTTCGGGAACAAATTTTTGATGCAAGTTTATAAATAAAGCAAGTGAAAGTAAAAGGCAAAAAAAGTGTGCAGGGTGTGCAATTAATGCACGTGAAGCAAATAAACATGAAACATTTCATTAAAACAGTAGTTTGGTAAATAAACCAAGGAAGTAGAAGTAAAATAATCAGTTTTAAATTGTTAAACGACTGTCAGATAAGTAAAATGCATACATTAGCAATTTATTAAGAGAAAAACCTATTTTGTGTATACATTTTTATGAATATTTTCATGATTAAAGTACATTTTCCTCCCAGTATTTTCAATACCGCCTCGCAAAAATATTTAAATCATAAAACAAATGCGAGTACATTTTTAAGCATGTATCATATTTGATTAATTTATGTGCATTTCAATCAAAACAAACTGCACCGAGACAGGAGAGTGTGTTTTTTTTTTAAACATTTTAAATAATAAAGATAATTGCCGCGCAAACAAATCTTCACTTCTCAAAAATAATTCATTAACAAGTTATTTTAGGCTCTTTTAAGCATGCATGTTACTGAGATGTTCGTTAGCAAATATTAGCTCACTCTACACGACCTTATTCCACATCCCTAATCCTACCCAATACCTCACTAACTATTAATAAGCAGCGAATTATGAATTTTTAATCGAGGAAGGCTTGGTTAGCAGCCAGTACGTTTTCGTTCGGTTCTCCCACGTTAACCGGAGTCTGAAGCGTGGTGTTGAAGGGTCAGGGTCTCCCTCTTCTTTAACCATCAGCACTTCTCGAGCTCTCCGTCTCTGCCCGAGCTCTTCATTTCGCATTTATCAATGAATCGCAGACGACCGAGCGGAGGGGACCAGGTGGAAACGTCATTATGGGAGCCATTTCTATCTGTCGTCTTCACGTGAGAGTTTGGCATCTGGACACCAACACCTGGTTTTTACGGTCCGGTCCAGTCGGCCTATGGCTGTAAAAACCCGTCGCTCACGCTAATGGCCGTCTCTGAAAACGCTAAATACGTCTCTGCACCAGCAGTTTCCAAGCCCCGGACGGA
>NC_056701.1:4238689-4241189 GCF_018831695.1 Puntigrus tetrazona | reverse complement strand
GGTTCGGAGCGTTTCGAAATGTTTGATGCTGGTGCGCTTGAGAGCGAAGCGTGCGTGCGTGCGTGCGCGTGCATGCGCAACTTAAATCTCGCATATTACCAGCATTGCCGCGACAACCATGCAGCAAAAGTCTGCATTTAAACGCTTTGGAACTTCTTAAGTTGCTATATGGGGCTAAAACGCGTTCAGGAACGGGGTTCTGGGTTCCTTAAGGCTACAGCGGTTTTCTGAGGAACTGCAGAAAAAGTTCTGCGCAGAACCTAAAACAGTTCTTCTGCTAAATCCAAATGCAGTTCAAATTAGAATCTTTATTTTTAAGACTGCATGTGCCTTTTATACACACACACACACACACACTCCCAAATGCTATATAATCACTGGAATAAATGAAAAGCTCTGGACGACCGACGCAAACGCTTGGACTTCAAGTGTTTTGACCACAGCAGGACAAAAGCATCGCGTCTGGACCGCGCCGGCTTCTATTTCTCTCGGAGAAAGCGTATTTCGGGGGCCGTTTGCTTTTATTTTAGGAAGCCGGTTCCACATCAAACCCCGGCCGTCGCAAAGAGTTGGGTAAACAAATGGCCGCAAAGCGGGTTTATTTTGGTCAGGAGTTCAAAGGTAGCGCTTCGGCTCGGATCCGTTCGGTCACACGGACGTAAAGCAGATTAAACGGTTTTATTTCACGTTTCTGGTTCTCACTCAGCGGCGTGTCAGTCCGAGGCCGAGTCATAAAACAAGTCAAAAAGATGATATAATAACAGAAGCGAGGGCTGAAGCAAAGTCGGACGCTCTCTCTAAAAGCGAGTAACGTAACCTACTCAGATGTTGGCAAATAAAAACTTCCTTATTCCTGAAGAGCAGGTTTATTATCACCAACCCGTGGCGTCTTAGAGATCTCTACATCAGGCGCAGAACGCCGTTTAGTGTTTAATTGCGTTTAATTAAGTTGAGAGGAAAGCAATAAAATCCTTCGAAAACACAACCGATGCCTTTTTCAGTCGTTTGTTCGAGCGCCAGGCCGGACTTCGAACTTTGCTTTTCTTGCACGAAAACTTTCCTTTTTGTTTTGACTGCATCCTCTTTCCTTCGGGCAACCCCGCCAGATACCTTAACGCAGCGTAAGCGAACGCGCATTAACACCGAATTCCTCGCAAGCGCCAAAGAGAGGAGGCCGCGTAGACGTCGAGAAGGCGAGAGGATACGAGAAAGGGTGAAACTTAGAGGGGAGAGCGAATATCACCTCTCCGCGAGGCTTTGTTAGAGCAACAGCTCACGCAGAATTAGCTGAAAGTCAGAGATTTGGGGAAATGCTGTATTATGTCGCCCGCTCAGCAATGGCAGTGAATGGGTGCCGTCAGAGCGAGGGCCCCCGAAACCGTTAGCTTCCCACGAGCGCAGCTTTTCGCTTCGCGAGACATTCGTTGACGGACTCGGAGCGCTCTTGTCCCGACGGCACCCATTCGCCGCAGAGACAGACGTTATGCTCTTGGGGGAAGAACTGCTCCCTCCTTTAACCTTAAGCTAACCTTTCGTGAAGCAATAGTGTAAAACAACGAGCTCCCGTTTTGGTGTCTGACAGCAGCGGCAAATCGAGCTCCTCGTGCCAGCTTTCCTCGCAGTGTCAAAATAACATCCCCGTGGTATTTCCCTACCGTTCTGTCCAAACATCATCACTCGCGGAACAGAACCACAGGCTTTGTGCGCTAAACACACAACACACACACACACACACACACACACACACACACACACGACATCTAAAAGCTACCCCGAAGACCACCTCCTTGTGTCCAGCGTTTCTTAATCGCGTCACGAATGCAGGACATAAAACTCCTCGCGGTCACTAATACAAGTCGTCTCGTCAACTGTACAAGATTCTACATTAAAACACACAAGTTTTCGTTAACCATTCTGCAGTAAAAGATAGAATAATAAACCCATTATATGACAAGGCTTTATCAGCGAGGCTGGAATGGCGCTGGGCTCGATCTGAAGGGTGTTTCGGCGCTCATGATTAGATTTGGGGCGTCCTGCTGATTTCGGTTCCCTTTTACACCAATTATCAGGGCGTTCTCCGGCGGGCCGTCCGTCACAGCGCTGGATTAAGAGGTCAAAAGGCAGGCAGGGCCACGGAGAGGACGGAGAGCCGGGGGTCACTCAAACAGCGGGCGGCCCGGCGGAGGCGACGGGGCAGAAAAAGCAACACTTGTGAAAGAATGCGAAGGGAAAGCAGCGCGAGGCCAAACCTCATCTCTAATCGCTCGCATGCGGCACGGCGCGTCTCGATGGGAGCTTCTAAACAGCAGCTTTCGGGATCTTCCAGGTGGCTCTTAAATCAAAGAACCGCAGAGCAGCGCTGAGCAAGCGGCCCGACCCGGCCGCCACCGCCGCCAAACCAAACCCGAGCAGACCTTGATGGATGGAGCCAAGCGATGCGTTCCCAAGAGCCACATCAAGCCCCCGAGAGCTCAAAAAACACCGGCAGCCGTCTGACGCC
>NC_056701.1:4178689-4236189 GCF_018831695.1 Puntigrus tetrazona | reverse complement strand
GCCGTTCCGAGTTATTTCAGAGAATACCACGTAAGTGTAGCAATTACTCAGAAGCTGATAAGCCGTCTCTAATTGACACGCACTCATTTATTTTCTGTGTCATCCGATCCACACACAGTCTGCGATGAGCGGGGCTGTGGGATTCATTCAAACTAATCAAACAGAAATATCTTCACGAAATATCTTCTACCGTCGAGGAAAGTCGTGCATTTCCCCAACCTTTCAAACATCAACACAACTTCAGGTGTCATATTTCCAAAAACACTACTATAGTAAAGGGAGAACGAGAACGCTTAGGGCCAGTAGGATTATATTTATTTCATATTTTTGGAAATTAATAATTTTATTTAGAAAGAATGCATTAAGAACATCTAAGCGGCTTTCAATAATAATAATAATAATAATAATAATAATAATAATAATGTTTCTGACATCCTGACATACATTCAAATAGAAAATAGCTAATTTTTTTTTAATAATATTACTGTTTTTATGGCATTTTCAGATTCGAAATGAAAGCGCCGGCGAGCATTCGAGCCTCGTTTTAAAGCGTCTTTTACATAAAACCAGGTGATGATAATATTCGGGAACACTTATTCGCTATTAACTATGACCTTTCCCTCAGTTTTGCCGCTTATTAATAGTTAGCGAAGTCTCATGTTTAGGTTTTGGGGAGGATTAGAGACGTAGGATAACGGTCACGCATTAATATGTGCTTAATTGCTATTAATAAATGTCTAAAATACTAGCGATAGGCATGCTACGCGGCTTTATTTTTGACATTTGTGACTGAACGTCTAGATTCAGCCGGCTTCTGGGGTCAGTACTGTAGCCAACGCCGAGTTAAAGGGAACGCTAGCAGGCAGAATAACAATAAAACCGAAGCCACTGAACACGAAGAGCTGACGGAAACAAAATGAATAGACGTACTTTAACTGAATCGATACTGAAGGAGAGAGACTGCGAGCGAAGCCGTCAGCCTGCATTCCTGCACTAGTGTGTGTGTGTGTGTGTGTGTGTGTGTGTGTGTAAGATAAACACGCCGGACAGCCTGCAATGCTTCACTTGACTGCATTCAACACCTCTAGAATCCGCTCTAAAGACAGCTCGCTTTCTTTCCATTGCTAATACGGCACCGATGTTGCCTCTACCAGCAGAATGCTGCAGTTTACCTGCTCGGCCCTCTATTGCCTAAAACTCACGAATCACGTTTAAATGCGACGCTTTCATCCAGAGCGGCTTACAAAGTTGAACTAAACTAATCTGTGCTTTTGGCACCAGTTCTGGGGAAAAGCAATGCATTGCAATACTGCGCTATTCTATAACTGAAGTGACAAAATATGCTACTTTGCTGTTACGTTATGTTACTCTTTGTGGAATGTAAAGCACTACATTGCTTTCGCGTTACTTTTTGTCAGCTGGGATTGCCTTTTTATATAACAAAACATAAAGTTACCAGTTTACTTGGAAAAAAAGTACTCATTTTACTTGTAATGCGTTACATCCGAAGAACTGAAAAGAAGCTGCACAAGTACAAAAAAAATTATATATATATTTATTTTTATATATATATATATATATATATATATATATATATATATATATATATATATAATAATAAAAAATATATATATATATATATATATATATATATATTTATTTAATATATATATAATATATTTAATATATATATATATATATATATATATATATATATATATATATATATATATAATAAAAATATAATAATAAGATTATATATATATATATATATATATATATATATATATATATATATATATATATATATAAAATCGCTAGAAAATACACTTTCAGTTTGACAATTTCAAAATGTTTAATTTAACATTTGAATTGCCTATTCTTTCATTATTTGTGAGAATTTCTTAACAAAAATGATTAATTTCTACACCATTTTTTTCCAGTGCATAAAAAAAATTACTAAAAAGTATACTTTTCCATCTGCTTTACTGTCCGCAAGTCAAAAATGGTATTATCAACCCTTCGTATCCACAACACGCACTAAAACATGAACATTTAAAGAGATCACGGCCCAAAAAAAATGCCCCTCGTGTTTTTCAAAAGAATTTTTTGTTTTGTTTTAGACTTTCGGGCACTATAAATTGTTCACTCTTCAAAAAAATCTCTCCTTTTGTGTTCGGCGTATGCGAAAACCGACGAGCGCGAGTTAACAAAGTCTGCTGCTAAACTATCCCTTTAAGGTCAGGGGTCTGTTTAAATGTAGTAATAATGCTAAATAATAAAGCGAGGGAGGTGGGCCGTGGCGTGCAGACGCTCCCCTCCTTAATAAACACACTTCCTGAAGCATCCAGCGGGACAAACAGCTGCGTGACGCTTACTGAACCTTTGGCCTTCTCCTTCTCTTACAGAGCCTGCGGAGAGAGAGAGAGAGAGAGAGACGGACACCAGCAGAGAGGAGAGACCAGACAGCGTCCCGTCACACACCCCGGTGAGTCTCACATCCGCCGTACCTGACTTTTGGAGACGGGGGAGATGCGTAAACCATCTTGAGCCGGAGCGGAAAACCTCAAAACATCCCGTCTCAATAACCAATATAGTGCTGAATGTATATATGTATACACGCTGGTTACGAATGCACAAATACTTAAGCGCGTAATAACCCAGGTAACGGAAATACGTTTCAATAACGTTGTGCTAGCGTTATGAAAAGTTACACCCGCTATTTTAAATATTTTAAAGGCGTTTTTTTCTTCGTAGTTATGCAAAACATTGCACAAAAAAAGGTACCATTAGGCAAACATCGAGGTTCGAGAGCGCTATTAAGTTTCGAGAATGTCCTTTAAGACGTGAGCGTTAATGGAACGTTTAATTAACGTTCTATTAATGTTTCTGGAAAGAACATCGGCTCGTAAGATTGAGAGAACCATTTTGTTACATCCAGTTGGCCAAAGCTCTGAGAAAGCCTGGGGGAAACTTTATGAATACCGGGACAAACTACAACGCCATAAAATTTAATTCTGATACCACAAACTTGCGTTAACATCCCAGTCCTTTATTATTCATTTGCTCGCTTTCATTTAAAATTGCATTCCTCCGTGATTTTATATAGCTGAATATTCCTAAATGCCTTGCAGCTCAGACAGTTAGAGCGCTTAGACCACGAGCGAGGGTTCAATTCAGTTCAGTCCAGACTTCCAGAAACCTCTGGTGCACTGGAGCTGTTAATAGTGCAAGCTGGCTATAATCGGCCCTGTCTGCCTCCAGCTGCGGCTGTGTTTGTGTAAAGGCGAGTGATGTCTAGTCAAGCAGAAGAGGCCTTCCTCGGCCCGGTCGAGCGTGCAGCAGCAGTCAAGCCTTGAGCCCCTTCAGATGATGGGGGTATCTGTATTGTACTGCCTGAGGTGGGACAAGGGCTTATAAAACTACTAAGTCCCCTCGGCCTGTCGTGGCCTGTCCCAACAGCCCCGGGTCCCTCACTACTGTCTGTCTCCAATTCCCTCTTGACCTCGACACAAGTCAGGACTCGACAATAAGTTTTGCATCATATATCATTAATTTCCAGAAAAAGTAGGTGTATGTATATATATATATATATATATATATATATATATATATATATATATATATATATATATATATATATATATGTGTGTGTGTATGTATATATATATATATTTTTTTTAAACCTAAAATTAAATATATTGATTATAAATTTTTTTAGCAAATATAAAATATAATATGAATAGATAAATGCATAACTGTTTTTATATAAAATAATATTTTACAATAACTACAAAAAGTGTGCAAGTTAATAATAAATATATAATAAATAATACATTTTATTGCTTTATTGTTTTATAAGCAAAAAAAAAAAAAAAAAAAAAAAAAAAAAAAAAAATATATATATATATATATATATATATATATAAAGAGATTATTGTTGACAGCATATAAAGTTTGTATATAATAAATAATATATAATAACATTTTAATAAAACTAATATTTAAATAAACTTATTTTTAAATAAATACAAAAACATTTGTATATAACACTTGTATAAAATAATAAATAATAAAATAAAATGTAATATATTTTATTGCATTCTATTTTAAGCACCAGCTGTATTATACACAAATATAAATAAATACCTTTACTGTTGACACCATCTAAAAAGTTTGTTATACTGTAATAAAGAGTGCATTTTTATACAACAACTTAAAAACCACAAGTTATACGCCGTATTCTGTTTCAAGCAAATGCGAAAATGAATAAACGTAAGAAATGAAATTAAAATAAACTATGTTGCTGGGGCTGTGAGTGAAGAGAGGGACATGAACACTGAAATATTCCTCTAACTGAAGGAATTCGGTCTCAAGTGTCTGAAATTCTGGAAGAAGCATCTGTGTCAACAGGACATCTTTGGTTTAGCATAAAAGCTGAAGCGGCGTTACTCGATACTCGGGTACATAGTGACATCCTGCTCGTGTTTGTTTTACACTAAGCCTGCGAGTGTTCGGCGACATATCCAGTTCCTCTGCGTACACGCCGCGGTGTGTCCGTGTTTGGAGAAGTTGCTTGAGCAACGCAAAGTTTGTCTCGATGCATTACCGCTGTTTGCGCAAGAGTGGAGCGAAGGTGTTGAACTAAACCTGACTTACAGCACAATGAAGACTGACCTAACCTAAAAACACACAACGGAGCCGTGCACGTGAACACACACCCTGCTCATACACTCCGATGTTTACACTGTCACCGCAGAGTCGTGTGTGTGTGTGTGTGTGTGTGTGTGTGTGTGTGTGTGTGTGTGTGTGCGCGTGTGTGTGTGTGATGAAGGGGCTCGTGGGATCGCTCAAATTGAATGTTTAAAACAGAATGTTTTTGGAGCACTTGTTTACTGGAATATTATATTACTGGAAAGGAAGAGACCCCTTTGACCCTTTATGCTTTACAGCACACTGCAAAAAAAAAAGAAATGTAATACTCGTGCCAAGAAAAACAAGACAAAATACTAAACATTCTTAAATCTTTAAGGGGGAATTAGAAAAAAAGGTTTCTGCTAAATATGCAAATATATTAAAGTTAAAACACAATTATTTTTATTTGTGAAAAATTATATATAAATTTTACATTTTCATATATATATATATATATATATATATATATATATATATATTTTTTTTTTTTTTTTTTTTTTCAAAAATATTTTTTTATCATATATATATATATATATATATATATATATATATATTTTTCAAAATATTTTTTTTCAAAAATATTTTTATATATATATATATATATATATATATATGATAAAAAAATATTTTTGAAAAAAATAAATATATATATAATTATAATCTCCACAAATTCTGATTCATTTTTATTACTGCAACATAAAAAAGTGATTAATGTATAATATTGACGTTATTCATACAAAATGATAGAAGTTGGAAGTCTCTGCAAATGAGATGAGTTATCTGCCGATGCTGTAATAAGTTGGCTTTTTCCCCTTTGAATTAAATCGCTGTGATGACATTAGCTGATTTAAACTAATTGTGCATCTTTATTTAAGAATGTTTAGCTATTTGTCCTGGAAAATGAAGAAAGGGTCGATGTTTTGTGTAGATCAGCGGCGCTCTAGAAAGCGTTACAGGCTGCAACACGTTGACGGTCCTGATGTTCTGCATGGACGGCGAGCACAGTCCGTAGCTGGTGGCGCATCTATCATCTGTCTCCGTCGTCTGTGGGGTCTCGCGTCAAACCACGCCATCTATTATAACCCACGAGGCAAGAGAAGGATCCGCGCGGCTTCTTTATCTTTCGCTCGCGTATAAGACGCTTGCGTGTGTTTGAGTGTGTGAGAGAGAGTTCTGGAAAACAGCCCCAGGGCAACCAGACTCGAAAAATCACCAACGGAAAAAGAGGCAAGTCACAGAAGCAGGTTATCGGTGGGCAAACATCAGCCGGCTCGGAATGAGGAACAGCGCAGCCTCGCCGAGGCTGTCAACAGCAACACATAAAGACATTCCTAGACAATTACACGTCGTGATGAGCTGCCGGCTTTCAGCGCGCGCTCCGGCCCGGCGCGCTTCTGATCGCTATCTGGAGAACGACAGGTCGCGAGTGTGGTCTTCGTACGGAGTTGCCAGGTTTTCACGATAAAATCCCGCCCCAGTTTGAGCTCGAAACTAGCCCGTTCGTGTCTGGGTCGGGGCCCCCCCCCGGTGAAAATTGCGCTCTAAGCGGTAAAATATGCTTTTTTGGCAGGATCCCCCTGGTAAAATTTGAATTCCAGGTTAATAAATATCACGTTATTGGGGTCGCTTAAACCCAAGGGCTTGGCAACGCCGTCTTCATATCTGAGATCGGTGACATTTATAAAAGTAGACTGCAAGTACATTTCCACTGACTTTGTAAATCACATTACTTTTTTTCATGCACATAACATAAAAAAAAAAAAAAAATATATATATATATATATATATATATATATATATATATATATATATATATATATTATTTTTTTTTTTTCTAAGATAATGTTAAGGTAATATAAAATACATTTTAAGCAGTTTTTAAGCATATTTAAAGTCTACCGAATTCTATGCATTGTGATATTATTTCCAAGATGTTTATGCTTACTTAACCCCTGTTACATAAAATAAATAAATTTTCATTAGTGTAACAAGAAAAAGGTTATTAATAACATTCAGGTTATGTACACATCACGGTAGCATTTGTTGTTTTTAATTAAATAATATTAAATTTAATTAAATAATAAATAAAAATTA
Source organism: Puntigrus tetrazona (assembly GCF_018831695.1). Taxonomy (NCBI): domain Eukaryota; kingdom Metazoa; phylum Chordata; class Actinopteri; order Cypriniformes; family Cyprinidae; genus Puntigrus; species Puntigrus tetrazona. Next base: position 4,229,400 of record NC_056701.1, on the reverse strand, counting down.
AGAATTCTAAATTCTAAATAAATTTACAGATGTTATTTTTATTATGCTAATTAAATAAGAATGAAAAATAATAATAAATAATATTATTAATTTAATAAAAATGACAAAATCGCAATAATGAAAAGTATTAAAACAATGAAAAGTGCGCTTAACTGACCTATAATAATAATAATAATCGTAAGGCTCCTAGAATGTCAAATGATCTTTATGCAAAATATAATTTTGTCATTTTTGCCTTATGATTTAGGGGCCAAAAGTCGATCGTTCTTGACAGGAGGTTGTATTAGCGTTCACGGCACGCAGAAGACGCTCAATGTAGCGTATCCGTCACATGATGCAGATAACGCAGATGGCGGGCTAACGATGGCGCGATAGAGGCGCTGTCAGCGTGACGAGATTCAGACGCTCGTGCACCTTCAGATTCCACGCATTCTCACCCGCTGCACCAACAATAAGCGCGTTTGCACGCATCAAGCGGCGCGCATGACATCCGCGAGCAGGAATGCCGAGCGTTCACCCCGCGGCGGCTCTTCCCGCCGTCCATCACGAGCTACGCCGCGGCTTCAGCTCGAGCAGATCAGAGAAACGGCGGGTAAACAGGAAGCGCGTGCGAAGGCTCGCTCGAACGACGGAACAGGTCGGGTCGCTTCAAACGAGTGCGTGGGGTTGCGAGGAATTCGACGCGCGGCGGGTTACGCCAGTTCAGCTCCTCTGGCTGGCCGTCGTCTCTCGGCATTAAAAGCCGTCACAGCTGCGGACGTTAGAGAGAACAGCGTCTCTACTTCCTCTCCGGTCCAGAGGGGACCACAAACCCACACAGCATTAACACTTCAGACCTCAACGACCTCCCTGACGTTTAAAGGGACAGCTCCGTGTTTCCCCTCTCATATGCTGCTGTGTGACTCAGCTACTTTATTAAGCAGGTTTTGAAAATGCCTTGGACCCCAAATACAGACAGCGAGTAACTACAGGTCAACTAGTAGTCATTAGTTAACACTTTCTTTCGATGGGTCCACAGCGTACCGACTTCAAGAAACTTTGCAAGTATGTGTCAACTTATTCCACTAACCCTAAACCCGCCCCAACTCTCAGTCTACTCTGTCGATGCACATCAATGAGAATTAGCTATTAGTTGGTAGAATATCTCAAGCGTTTCACATCATGCAGACTTGAAATGCGTCACGTAAAAAGCACACTATCTGACACAGCCGGGTTTAAAAAGTTAAGTGCTGGGCGTCCGGTCAGAGGAGAACTGGCCTCAACTGAGTCTGCTTTCTCCCAAGGGTTTTTTTTCTCCATTCTGTATGGATGGGGTTTTGGTTCCTCTGGCTTGCTTTGTTGGGGACACTTAACTTCTAGCGACTATTGATTGAATAGCGACATGTTGAATTGATTAGAGACCGTCTCTGCATTTAATAACATATTGTTCACTCTCGTCATTATACATCCCTGTCGTTGTACTCTTCTACCTTATACTGTACAGTGCTTTGATGCAACCTGCGTTGTTAAAAGCGCTATATAACTAAAAATGATTGACTGACTGCATTATATTTACTAAACCAGCGGGTAGTTAGTTTTCGCTTAATCCGCTCAGTTTTGTTGCTTCGGTCACGTCGTCCTGTTTTCAAAAGACACTTCAAAAAAAAGCCGTCGGCCCCTTTTAAGAAAGACAAATCACAGCACTGGCAAGCTTCGCTAGCTAGCTATGTGCACTTCAAAGGCGACCAGAGATCGTCAGTGTGTTTGTGTAACCTGAGCGAGCCTGAAAGGTCTCGTGTTCACCCGTCGTTGGGCGACCTTTGCAGACCCGAGGAACGAACCCGAAGCCCACTCAAATCATCACGCAAGTTATTTAATCGCGTCGATGGCAGTGCAGACGCTCCGAAATGGACCTCCTAACCAGGCCTCCTAACTACAGAAACACGATTTTAATCGGTAAAATGTTACGATACACTAATTAATAATCACGAGATAAGAAAATACGATATGCTTATTATGATATACACTCATAGTTTTGACTTCCTGTCGTCATTTCGACTCATAATCATGTATTTTTAATCTCATGGTTAACAAAACAAAAACTAATTCTCAAAACCGAGTGCCATGATTTAGTCCTTTTATTAATTTTGTCAATGTAGACTTTTTAACTCCCACTTATGATTTCAATATCTCACAATTTCAATGCTGACCTTTTGCCTACACCTCAAGTTGTCATAAGCACGGCTTTGTATCTCATAATTAATGTCACGTATTTTTTTTTATCCGTGTAATTGAGTTTTGTCGTCACGTCGACTCTTCGCCTCATAAATCTCGTATTTTCAGCTTTCCGTCACGGCCTCTTCGTCTCAGCATCCGAACGTGCGTCACATTCACGACTTCAAGCTTCTATGTCACGACGACTTCGCAAATCTAGGGCTTGCCTCATATTTTTAAAGACGTTTTAATCTCATAATTGAGGCCGTCAGCCTTGTGACCTTCATCTCAACCGAGTCAGCCCTAATTTAGACTCTCTCTCATAATTATGGCCTTTTATCTCGTCATTTCATGCTTATCATCTCACTTTTTTCCACTTCTAACGCCTCCTAATAGTCCTTTCTATTTCAAAATCCTGATTTAATGAAAAATGGCGTCTCGGATGGGCTGAAAGATTCTGGAGATCACCGATCAATCGTTGCTGACGGAGCACGTGCAGTCACATGCTGCGGGAGACGCCGCGCTAACGTTAAAAAGCCGTTTCCTTTCGGCGTACGGCTGAAGTCAGGCACACGTCTGGGGCGTTGGGTTTCAGGTCCGGGGCCTGCAGACCAGCAGCTGATTGAGCGGCGAACACTGGCGAGTCTCTGTTTGGTAAATGAGGGGAAAGATGGTTATCTGCACCGCCGCGAAAGATCTGGGGGATCGCTTTCAGTGACTGAAGCCCATCTGAGCGTTAAGGGCTTACGCAACAATTTCAAACTTTCATCAAAGCGCCGAATGAATCCTTGTCTAATGGTCTTTATAATTAAACTAGATTCAAGGAGCACTGTTCACTCAAATGTATATTTAAAAAAAATAATAAAAAATATTTTAATTATTTAAATGTAAGTGACTATAATTTTAATGAATGAAAATGACGTCTTCAAAACGTAAATAAGTAAATGTGTCACTAAATGTAATTGTAATTATTCACAGTTATATTTATTTAAAATGTAAATATTTTATTAAATGTATCAATATGTAAAATTCATATGATTTTTCTTATTAGATCATTGTGTGAATGTGACTAAATATATTTTATGTCATTATATTAAACTGTTTTTATTATACAGAAATAAAAATATTTAATATTATATTGACAATTAAGTCTTACTGTTTTATAATCTAAATTTATATTTAATATATATATATATATATATATATATATATATATATATATATATATATATGATCTACTAATAAATGCATTAGGCTATCAAACAAAAAGAATATTACATTTAATAAGTAACTATGTATATTTTAAATATAAATTAAAATTACACAGTAAGACTTAATTGTCAATATAATTTTAAATATTTTTAATATCTTTAAGATTCTATTTACCTGTAAAATAAATACAGTTTAATATAATGACATAAAATATATTTAGTCACAAAATATTTTTTTCAGTAGTTTAAATGGCTTAACATTTAACATTTTATTTACTCATATATAATAAATAAAATGTTACATAATGTAATTAAATGTTAAACCATTTAAACTACTGAAAAAAATATTTTTACAATGTAATTAAATGACTTTATCCTATAATTACCCTCAGAGCTTTTTTAAATGCGTGTGTTTTTGAATCACGTAAGGGCTTTGTTCTGTCACACTAAGATATTATTTTAAGTCTTCTATGGCCGTGTCATAAAACGAATCCAGCGAACGAGTCATGTGAGCTAGTTTTACGGTCAGCGTATAATTGTCAAGGTACGGGAAACGCAGAAGAAAGTCAGCCGCGTATCTTTGGAGAAAGACTTTCACTTCAGAGCGAGCTCTCATCCCAGTGTTTTATTCAGACAGGACCGTCTTTCATGTTTACCGCACACAGTAACGGCGCTGACGAGCTCTTATTCAGGTCACGGCTGTAAATCCTCGACTAAAAGGAAGCTTTCTTCGACTAATAATAGCCACGGTTCACAAAAACACGGTCAAGAGAGCAAGTTTGTACGGACAGCTTCAGCTTTGATGTGCTTTGTTCAAGAATTACTCCACAGGTTCGGCAGGTATGGCCACATTACATAACACTGACGCTCTTCCCGTAAACAGCAGGGTTTTATGGCTGTCAGGTTGAAGGGTGTAGTGGTGCATTGTGGGTAACGGGGTCCAGCTGTGGACGGGTGAGGGGCCGTTTGGGAGCTCGGCGCTGTAAACTATAAAACGTATCTTCACGGTAGCTGATGTGCAATATCTGCTGTGAAACGAAACGACGCGAGATGCAGAACAAAAGAAATGTTTTCTACAACTTTTTGCAGTTAATACAAATGTAATATTGGATAGAATATTTAAACTATTATAGCTAATAACTAATTTATATTAATAGTTATACTAATAATTTATGTGAAATTTAGTCCTGGGTATTCAAAATAAAAGTTTTTTATGTGTATTTAAATTATGTGTATTATATATATATATATATATATATATATATATATATATATATATATATATATATATATATATGTTTATATTTGAAACATTAATATAATTTAAATTATATGGATATAAAAGATACATGTAAATACATGTAAATATTTTCTAAATATAAACTGTGTGTGTGTGTGTTTATATATACATAATAAATATACACAGTACACACACACACACTTATTATATAAACAAAAACCTCTGTTTTGGATACAATTAATCATTGCCCAATGATGAAATTATACTTTTAAAATACACATGAAAACAATGCATTTAAATGATATAAACAACTCAGTAACAACTCAGTAAATGTATTAAAACAATCACACACACACATATACATATATATACACATATATACATATACACACATATATATATATTATTAATAAGTCTCATATCCTCTAGTTTCTTGCTTTCAGAGCATGAAATGCAAGACTTCTCCTTTCCTGGCAACTTTTCTTCTGTGTTTTTTTTTTTTTTTCCCTGACTAAAGCCTTGAGCGATAACGTCCTTATCACAGGCTTTTATCAACACATGTTCTTTGAATGAAACAGGCCCGTGCGAGGATATGCAAACAACATCCTTTCAGCTAGTCACTTTTACAACGTCAAACTATCATAGTCTCCACAAAAAACTAACAAAAAAAGCCTAAAGAAATATGGGGAAATGCCTCAATGAAGATGATTTGGTAAACCACATCAAAATGTGGTTTGGCAGTCGCCAAATGTTATAGATTTGTTAATAATAATAAATCTCAGCAAACTATTAAGCCTAACAACTGGTAGAAGTTTGGAATTGATACTCTTTTAATAGTTTATTATCAAAATCTGATCATGCGCCACAGGAATAAATTATATCCTAAAATATACTGAAATGGAAAACTTGTTATTTAAAACTGTAAAAATATTTCAGAATATTGTTGTTTTTACTGTATTTTAGATCAAATAAATGCAGCCTCGGTGAGCAGAGGAGCCGTCTGATCTTTTCAAAAAGAAATCCCCTAAAAATGTTTTAACTAGTGCTGTCAATCAGCTAATCGCATCCAAGTGTTCGTTTACATATCTGTGTGTGACGTACATGTCTATTATGTATAAATACACACGTATACAGTATATGCATATTTACATTTTCTGCATTTTAAATTTGTGTATTTATAATAAACGTACACAGTATGCATGCATATGTAAACCACGACGTTTCTGGATGCCATCAATCATTTGACAGCGCTAGGTTAAGCTCAGTATTACTAGGACCGAGCGTCAGCGTGATTAGTGTAGTGTAAGCTATGATCTTTCTACAAGCTCTTCTTCTGTCGTTCTGAAGGCTCTGTGCTCTCTGGAGACGGAAGTGGACTTTACCCTTCCACTGCAAAACACGTCACAGAAAGCCTCTTTCATCCCTTAGTCGCTGTTTTTCTTGTATCTTGTTTCGCTTTTCCCTTTCCCTTAATGTCTAAAAGCACCACCCTGATGTTCAGATGCCTAATCTGTGTGACTTCCTCTGGTTTACGCCTTATTTTCATCCCTTACACACTCTGCCTTTCTCTGCCTGTCATCTTCGGTGGCAACATCTTTGGGATTCTTGACATAACATTTAAATAAATGGAAAAATGTAAGAAAAAAATAAAATAAAATAAAAATAATAATATATATATATATATATATATATATATATTATATCATAATCATCACATTTTATTAAAAAAATAAATAATAGTTTAATAATAATAATACATTCTATTATTAGATTATAATAATATGATTATTTTGTTATTGTTGTAAAAATTTAAAATTGTAAATAAAAATATATATATATATATATATATATATATATATATATATATATATATATATATGTGTGTGTGTGTGTGTGGGGGTGTTTGAATAAATATAATATATAACAATCATAATATATTTATATAGCATTAATTATATTACAATAAATTATAATATTACTATAAGAAAATGCTAATATATATATATATATATATATATATATAAATACAAATAATATAAATTATTCAATTACATCAATTTAAACGTACAAAAATTATGTAATAATAAATTTAATTTGATATAAATTATATTACAATACATTTAATAATAATATATTATTACAATAAAATTAAATAAAAAGTATTATTATTTACAACAACAAGAACAACAATACTAGCAGCAATAATAATAATAAATTATTAAATACAATTTTACACAAATTATTTTTTTTAAAATAAATATTACAGACCCCTAAAAAGCAACAGAACTTCTGAAAACATTTCTGCTTTCTTCATTTATTTGGACTACCTCCGATATCACACAAATTGAATCGAGTACATTCCCACGGTACCCTGAGAGCCAAACAGCATGGGACAGGGGTGACCTCTGACCCCCTCATGATTAACTGCCCATAAAGCACTGCGCTCCACCTGTTATCGGGTTATCTGGAAGGTCTGCGTGTTTTTTTCCCATCACTACCTCCAGTAAAACAACTAATCAGCTCTCACGGGCTGTGAAGCGCCACGCATCGCTGAATGGAGAGCCTTACTCTTTTACTCGCCCGATGTCGTACGATCCCGTCGATTTCCAACAAGATAGATCACGGCTAGAGATCATTACTACAACAACAACAGGTACACTGTGCCAACACCCGCCAGAGAATCAATACCCGCGAACGTACAGTACATAACAAAAACGCCATCTTTCACGTCGCCCTGAACCTCATTCCATCTTCTTTCCAAGTACTGACTTTTTTTTTTAGCTTTTGCGCAGATAAAACGTTTCACCAAATAGGAAAAAAAGGCAGACGGACCGAAACAGCGCACACGTAATAAGCCGAGGATAAGTTTCAGAGAAGTATGCGTGCGCTTGGCTGCGGGCCCGGGCTTTATTTGCACTGAGCGTCAACTAAAGCCAGTGTCAAAAGACAGACGCTTGCATCACAGCCAGCGAGTCAATGAAACGTCTGAACCTGCTCCACTGCTCTTTAGACAGAGAGGGGGGAAAATGAGCGAACACAAGCAACCCATCCGTCTCTCGGGAGGACTGTCCCCGGCTGAACTTGTGCTGCTGTAAGCTGTAACACTTATAAACTGCTATCGTGAGGTTTTGGAGAAGCGTGTCATGTTGTCTTGTGTTGGTATTACAGTTACAACTAACAAAATGTACAAAAAGGATAGGCAGTTCACTGTAAAATAACAGAATAAATATTAATTAAAAATAATCGTTCATTCATTATTTTATTAACAAATATTTATATTTATTTATTTTATTATTTATTTTATTATTGAGATGCTGTTATAGTTTTTATAATACTTTTTTATTTTAGTACATTAAGTTAAACTAAATGTTACCTTGGCACCTAGCTAGCATAATTTAAAATTTTTATTTAACATTTTTGTTACATTTAACATATGCATATACATATATATATATATACATATATATATATATATATATATATATATATATATATATATATATATATATATATATACATATATATATATACACACAATATATATATATATATATATATATATATATATATATATATATATATATATATATATATATATATATGTGTGTGTGTATATATATATATATATATATATATATATATATATATATTTTTTTTTTGATTGTGTGTGTGTGTGTATATATATATATATATATATATATATATATATATATATATATATATATATATATATATATATATATGTGTGTGTGTGTGTGTGTGTGTGTGTGTGTGTGTGTGTGTGTGTGTGTGTGTGTGTGTGCGTGTATGTGTGATTATTTTAAATATTAGGAAATAAAAGCGAAAAATCTTTTAAAACTTAAAAATGTCAAAAGCATATAACAAGCACATAACAAAATTACTAAAACTTCAAATTAAAATAAACCTTAAAGTGCACCTTAAAATATCATAAAAAATATCCAGATCTTTGGAAACTAGCACTGACCTCACAAGACGACTAGCAACTTTCCGTCAGGCAGCACAGAATAAATAAGGCTAAAAAAAGCAACCTTGATTCTGAGATATTTTGTTATTGTAAATAACTGCAGAACAACACAGGGATCAGCAGCAGGGCAACGAGAGAGATGCTTCAACAATGCAGCGGGAGGGAACATAATGATCCTGCTATCTCTCTGTACAATCCAATAAAACAAAGTGAGGGAATTTCACCTTAGCATGAACTTCTAATATAAAACCCCCCACACTGTCCCGGAGAGAAACAGAAGAAGGAAAATCGCGAGGGAGAACGAAACGTCTCCACCCGTACTTTCAAGGCTAGATACGGCAGCGACTGATGTCTCGGCAGATGATAAACCATTTCCCCGGCTCACTTCAGTCGCCCGGCTTCATAGCTCTTTATCTTGCTCTCCTCCCCGACTCTCACGTTCCTCCCTAAAGGTGTCTGAGCTCATCCGATGAGCTCTGTGTCTGGTGTTCAAGGTCAAACCTTTCTTAAATTTGAGACAGACTTGACTGTTACTGGCACACACCATTCCATCTCTAGATCTCAACATTAAACTCATAAATATGAAATGAATGTTTATAGAAAGACTCAAAGTGTACAAATCACCCACAAAAAGCCTCTGTAAGTCCACAATGTGCAACAATGATTCAGTGTGTGTGCTGAAAACAAAAATGGAACTAAATGTCCAGCAAACAGCTGGTAAAAAAAATGGGGTCAGAGAAAAAGTCCAAAGTCCAAAGTGGGGTCCAAGCACCCCAACTCATATAAATAGTTTTAAATGTTAATTTAAGCATCATGAATTCTGAAAAAGTGAGTATAATTTCAAAATCTGATAAAGATAACATCAATTAAATTATAAAATACTATTTTGATAAAGAAAAATTAAGTCAACATCACAAGTCCAGTATGAGGTTTCAGCAGGCCTGTGCGTCACTACCACAAACCTATTGTCTGAGTACAACCATGTCAACAGACCTCGCCTTTGATCACTCTTTAAAAGCACTTGGTCTAAAGCAAGCCTTTTACTTGGCCACATAAAAAGGCTGACCTCATAGACTCAGGAAAGCAGAGAAACAAACTCCATTGTATGCATTGCAGTGTGCCTTGAATATGCTAAAAGAAAGTTAGAAACATAATGGTAACTTTTCCGCTGAACCGTTGACAATTTTGTTTAAAACGTTGGTTGTTGATTCATGTTCAAGTTCAAAGTTCAAGACAGGTGTATGTTTTAAAGTCAAATAAAATACAATGTGAAGTTAATGGTGGAAATTTTTAATTTGTGTTCTTGTTGCATTGCAGGCTTGAAGGGGTGAATGTAGGCAGCAACATGAAGCTCTGCCTCCCTCTACTGCTGCCCCTCCTCTTCTATCAACACTTGTGGTCCCCTTCATTGGCTGACTCATGTCCGAAGGACTGTACCTGCCAAATCCAGGACTCCATATTCTGCTTTAGCCGCAAAGACCCTAAAATGCCCAGCGAAGTACCCATGACGACTAAGAATCTCTATGTATTCAAGAATGGCATTAAGTCCCTTTCCCAAGAGGACTTTCTTGAGATGGAAAGCCTAGAGATGCTGGATTTAAGCCAGAATAAGTTGACCGAATTGCCAGGTGGTGTGTTTGAACCCCTGTCCTCTCTCCACAACCTGGACTTGTCGGCAAACCAGATCGTACACATATCCAAGGACAGCTTTGCTGGACTGGAGCGTCTAGAGAGGTTATACCTTTACAGCAACCTCATAGAGAGCATCCATCCTGCAGCTTTCGATGGCCTTCAGCAGCTGCTGGAGCTCAAGCTGCAAGGTAACAAACTGACAATAATGCCTGCCCTGAATATGCCCCATTTGCTTCTGCTAGACTTACGGTTCAACAGCATCCCGTCGCCAGGGCCAAATGACCTCCAGACACCCAGGCTGGAGTCACTGAAACTGGGTGGGCTTGGGCTTATCAGTCTAGATGAGGAGCTCTTGGGAAGCTTCAAGAACCTCCATGAGCTTGACATCTCCAACAACCAGTTAACAAGTTTTCCAGGGGTACTACGGGAGGCAAGGGGCTTGGTTTCTCTGAGCTTGGCTGGAAATCCCATGGGACCTGTGAAGTGGGAGGACTTTGAGAAACTCTCAGAGCTTCAGGAGCTGGATATCAGTAATCTGAGCTTGCAAGGCTTGCCGGAGACCTTAACTCAGCTCTTTCCTCACCTACAAAGACTGACCGTTGCGGAAAACCCTTTCAACTGCCTTTGCAATATGGCTTGGTTTCCTGGTTGGCTGCGAATTAAACAAATTCAGTTGGGTAGGACGGAAGAGACGCGATGCCACTTTCCTCCTCTCAATTCCGGGAAGGTGCTGGAGAGGCTCTCGAACCGAGAATTTGGATGTCCGATTACCACAACTGTCACAACTCGGACAGTAAAGACCACTGCAGTACCTCCTGCCCCGGTCACAAATTTACCAAGTACCACTCATGCAGTACTCCTTGCCAAACCTAGTGATTACCCCTTTACGGAAAGCGACAATAACCCGCCACCTCCCACCCCAAGTTCTACTATTGACCCAGACCTAAGATCAACCTTCTGTCCGCCCAATATTTGCCTTAATGGAGGAACATGCTGGCTGGACAACAAAGGACGTTTGGAGTGCATTTGTCTACCAGGAACATCGGGGACATACTGTGAAAAAGAGGAAGACCCCTTGCCCCACGAGGACCATACAGATGACCCTACCGTACCAGAACCTGAAATAACAGCAACACTGGTAACTAGCTCCTCGATACTCTTAGACATTCACCGGTACATCGAAATGCGTCCCCATATCCGTGGCGTAAAGTTAACTTACAAGAACCTTTCTGGCCCGGATAAACGTGCCAAGCACCTCAACATTCCGCCCAGTTACCCGGAATACACAATCCGTGGACTTCAGCCAAACTCTACGTTTTCTGTATGTGCCAGTCCATTGGGTGAGCCTGGGGATATGGACAGAGTATGCATAGAAACCCAGACATTCAGCCAGCAGCTAACTCCCACTGGAGCACGACTGGAGGACCCAAAGCTCACTACAATGCTCATCCCTGCAGTTGCCATCCTGCTTCTGCTAGTCCTAGTAGCCGTGGCTGTTGGGGTAGCCTGCTACATGCACAAAAAGAAATCAAAGGGACACCTGGACTTAGAATGCGATCCGTCACAGCTGGAGCTGGATGGTCTGGAAAATGGGGAGCTACCCCAAAAGCAAGAGATTATCTCCTGTCCATCAACAACACAGAATGGTGGCTTTGACTGTGAAATGCCCCTCATGCAGGATCACTGTACCGCTAACAACAACAAGAACAGTTTGAAACCCTCATATTTCTGACAATAACAAAAGGTTTGTGACTTGCTTGCACGCTAAAGCATGAACAATACAGCCTTATAAGGCACCGCCATGGACGGTGAGATCAGCCACCAGGTTCTTTGTAAAGAGACGGCGACGTTTATGCGAATCCTGGTGCAATCCTGTAAGGGCATTTCTGTCAAAGTGACATCCTGTGCCTTTTATCATCTGAAAGACTTTACATGCCAAACTTTCAACCAAAGATTTTGGTGCATTTTAAAATAGCTGCCAATTGTACAAAGGGCATATGGCTGACTGAAAAAAATTTGGTGACATTTTGATGTGTAGCACCTGTGTGCAACTCTTAGGAGCTGCACTAACTGTGAACCGTAAGCCCTACATGTGAGTGGGTAATTGAAGATTTGGATTTAAGCAGTGAGGCTGACTGTTAAGATGCTTTGTCTAACGGATACAAATATAAAGCAAAGAAACAATGAATAACTTTTTTGTAAATGTTTTTGTACAAATATGTGACTGTTACCAGGCGGCTGCTCTTCCCCCATATCTCATGACTTAAAAAGCAGACAAAACACCAGATTAAAAACTTTGGAGATTAAAATTTACTTGTACCACCAAGTGAATCAAAGGCTTTAGTTCGGAAATGTCAGACAGTCTAAGCAGTTGAAAGTATATCCAGCCTTGAAACTAAATCCCTCCGTGTTTCAGCCCCTATCCCCCCTTTGCCCTCAGAAAAATAGACTAAAATACGGGTGAACAGTAAGATGGCTGATTCAAAAGCAGATTAGTATTCATTGTGCTCTGTCGTAAACACCAATTAGGCTTGAAAAATATCACTGAAAGCTACAAACTGGTGGGGTCTTTTAAATTATTTATTTATATACATAAAAAGGGGTCTTTTTCTAGACCAGTCTGCAAAATTAGCCTTTGCACTAGCTACTTGGCAGAGATTTCTAATCGCTTGCAGCCAACACCATTTTGCCTGACATCAAAAACACTAATGCATATGTTTGGATAGCTTTTAATATTAGCGGTCTACCATATTCAAACCAGTGAACAAACACACTCCAACTCCCGACTATCTAGAAGTCATTGATGACTGTCGAGTTTAAGAAATTTAAGAATCTTTATGTTTACCAAAAACTGCCAAACAGGGAAGAGACAGTGGGAAGCTGTGCCGATTGACCTCTGTGAGGAAATGTGTTACTATTTTAGCACTTGTTCTGTAACCTGTCAAATGAGGTTTCCAAAAAAAAAAAAAAAAAAAAAAAAAAAAAGTAAGAAATTGTTTTAGTGCATATGAAACCTTCTGCTTAAAAGGAGGAGGAAATTGAAAATATTTTTGTTGTTGTTGTTGTTGTTGGACTATCCAAACTGGAAAAAAGCAGTAGTATCTCAGCAGTATGAAGTATTGAAAATATTTGTGAATATTTTTGATAAGATCTGCCTCTAATTTTCCCTGTTTAATTTGGGAAGTTCTTTTTTATACTTTTTTTTGTCTACGTGGAGATGTGTGTATATGTATGATATGTATTTTCAAAAAGCAAAAAGAAAAGAAAATTAAAAAATAAATAAACTACAGTTTCGTTTTCTGTTTCCCGCTCAAGCTAGCTGGTCCGAGTCAATTAGATTCACTGACGTCGAACACATTTAATGTGTTTTTGGTAACAAGATTTAATAGGCAAAAAAAAAAAAAGAAGTGTTTTGCTTCTCTCCAGAGGACTTTGCGCACAGAAAGAGAGCGCTAGCATCCTCAACACCATCTGCAAGAGCACCACCCAAAGCAAACTTTTATGAGGAATTTTAGAGTTTGAGTGCCAGGGAAAGGTAATAGATTTCCCTTTATGGAGAAAGCTTGAGGTAAACAGGAATTTTTATTAAAAACAAACGAACTCCAAATCAAATAGGTGCCATTTGGCCTCCATCTACATCACTGGACTGAAGCTAATGAGAACTGTTTGCTAATACGCACATCCTCGGACTGACCACCCATCTGTTTTACAGGTACATTTGGACGGGTTTGCAAAAAAACCCCTCACACCGCCTCCAAAGTCTGCTTATCTGCAAGCATCCAGCTGCAATCTGTTGCATATTAAATCCGTTTAACAACACAAACACGTAAAACAGCCCACCGCTGTCCAGCACTAATAGCATTTCCATTAGTAATGAGCGCGATCATGTCAAACAATTAAAAACTACAAAAACTCTCACACAGCGAGAGAACAACAGCCAAGGCATCAGATGGAGACAAAATTTGGCAAGAAATCGTACAAGCGCACGTCAAGTTAGTGTGAGTGTGTGTGTGTGTTTGGACGGCGGTAGGCAGCTGAATGCGTGTGTGCGTCTGCTTTCCAGCTTTTCAATAAAAGGCCTCTTTTATTCTGTGATTTTAAGAGAGCTGGTCCTCTGGCTGCGCTCCAAAGCCAGACTCAAACCGAGCGGCTCAAAGGGCCTATTGTAGACACCCGAGCTGACTTTTTCAAATTATCTTCCAAAAATTCCACAGAAAATTACTGCTGAGTAAATATTGTTCTGCTCCCGTTTTTTCGTTTCCAAACTCGGTTCTAGAGCGATGACGCCAGGCCTTAACACAGGGTCGTGTGTCTTATGAAAAGAGTCCCCCCCCCTCGCATTTTTGTCCTGGTTTATGCCTCATTCTTGCCATAGATGCTCTACTGTTACAGCACACCTACAGGTACAAACATGAGCATGAAGCTCAGTCAGGTAGACGGCACGTTTCATGATAAAGAGGCTGTGAGGGATAGATTTACAGTCTAGGGATGCAGTGATACTGAAACTCTGGCCGTATACAAGCAATAAGCCCATAAGTACTTTTTGTCCAGTGACCACAAAAATATAGTATATATAACTTTGGAGGAAATTTTAAAAACCTCACATGAAAAGATTGCATGCCACCTTACGAATGTAGACATTATGGCATTATTACGTCCACTAGGACAGATTGAATTAGCTAAAAAAATAGATTTATGAATTATGACTAGTAAAGATCTAATCTGCTAACATTCTGCATCATAAAATAGGCAGGAAAAACGAAATATTAACAAAAAGTATTAATTACAATATGTTGCGTACATACATAGCATCAGTAAGCACGTGTTGTTTCAGTATAATTAAAAAAAATATTTAATAGTTTTATTTAGCATTTTGAATTTTAGCTTCACTTTTAATCATTTTACTTCAAATCCATTTTATTTTAATTATCGCCATTAACTTATTTTGATTCTTCAACAATTATTTTGCTAATGTTAATTTCTAGCTTGATTATATTTCGGCTTTAGTTGAATTATTTCAAACGAAACATTTTATTTCAGCTATTTCCATTTGTTTTAATCCCTTTTTTGCAATATTTCTACTTGGGTTTTATTTAGCAAAATTTCTATTTAGCTTTATTTTTATTTCTGTTTTAGTTATACTAGCTATACTAACTATACTAGCTAAAAAGAGTTCGAACCAGCATTTTTATAAGAATATATCTTGTTTTAATGACTGCATGCGCTAACTTGTAAGTCATTTAGCATAAAAACGAAGAGAAAACAAACCTTTAAAACACATACGCCATTTGCAAAAAGAGCACATTGACTACTAACAGGCTTAGAGTTTGGCCTCAAAGAAAGTGAAAGCAATAATCCATCACTACCTCTTTTGTCGTGGGTGACCCGAGTCTGATGTTTGATGTGTGTGATACAGTAGCGGGAAAACAAACCGTCAGCATCTCACCACATCACACGACTCAAGGTTAGTCTGGAGGAGAGTCGCAGAGAGTCACGGAGGAGATTTTGTTTTTGCTCTTATCAGATTTCCTGCAGCGAAACCGCAGGCCGGTTCGTCAGCAGTTCAAGCTCTTCTGAACATATCAAAACAAAGACATCTCACAAATGAAGACGTTTCCTCCATGTATACGCCCTGCTAGACACTGTAAGGCACTTGGGGTTGTACAAATTGTCCTCTCGCCGGGTTTAAATGCGGCCCCCGGGGCCACGGACCGCAGGAATGCTGACGCTAGCATCGCAGATAGAGAAGATGAGGACTGGGAAGACTGGAATGATGAAGAAAAATAGAGTTTTTTAAGAATAATGACAGAAGAATGCAGTGGACACTGATCTCCGCATGAGGCCGGTGGATATTATGAACCGCAAATGTGAAAGGGAAGGATGGAGGGGGATTTAGCTGAACAATGGAGAGGAATAAAGGCATGAGAGGAAAACAAGTTGGGATACTAATGCTCAAACCTCAGAGGTGCTGGGTCCAGGAGACGATTCTGGAGGGACATCCACTTAGCAGAAGGTTTCCAGCCTCTAAATCAACAAACATGCTCCACATTTTTCAGAAAGAGGAGTGATGGGCAATAACTGTATGAGTTACATATGATGTACACCAAAACTGTTCCACTGAGTCTATATGAACCGGCTTTTCAAACATTCTGATCAGTTTTCTTCTGAAATACAACCCATCAAAGAGTAAGGGATCACTCGAAACAAGCCTGAAACAGAAACCAGATCACCTGAAACCACATCAGCGGATCACCTGAGAAGTGGATCTCCTGAAAGTGGATCACCTGAAACCAGATTGCCTGGATCAGATTGCCTAAAACCTGATTGCCTGAGACTGTATCACTTGAAACCAGATCACCTGAAACCGGATCACCTGAACCTGCCTAAGATTGGATTAAGTGGATCACCTGAAAGAGTGGATCTAAAACCTGAAAGTGGATCACCTGAAAGTGGATCAAATCTGCAAAAGTGGAAACTGAATCTCCTGGAACCGAATCTTCTAAAACCAGATCACCAGAAAGTGGATCACACAAAACCAGATCACCTGAAAGCGGATCACCTGAAAGTGGATCTCCTGAAAGTGGATCACCTGAAAGTGGATCACCTGGGAGCGGATCACCTGAAAGTGGATCACCTGAAAGATGATCACCTGAAAGCGGATCACCTGAAAGCGGATCACCTGAAAGCGGATCACCTGAAAGTGGATCACCTGGGAGCGGATCACCTGAAAGTGGATCACCTGAAAGAGGATCACCTGAAAGTGGATCACCTGAAAGGGAGCGGATCACCTGAAAGTGGATCACCTGAAAGAGGATCACCTGGAAGCGGATCACCTGAAAGCGGATCACCTGGGACGGAACACTACTTCCAGTGTTAGTCGAGGTCAATGTTGACAGTTAAACAGTTCTGCTAAACGTACACAGCTGCTTTAAATCATTAACACCCGTCTAACATCTTCCATACGCTATAAAGGATGACTTAAAAGTGATTTGCGGGTGTTTGTTGTCAGGATACAGAGCAAAGCACTGCTGGAAAAGATGCTGTGACTCAAGGAATAAAAGCATTAGTGGTCCACACGTAATAAAGCTCAGAGCGGCTGCCAGATCCAGGCGTAGCCCTTCTGAAACCCAAAACACCGCGCTCTCACCTGCAGGAGCGCAGCGTGAGCAAACGCATGTTCATGTTAGCGTGGGAAAGCCTGCTTTTCGTTATCAGACATTCGTTTTCAATTTGGATACGTGTTTGGCCCAAAACGGAGAGGCTTCGACGCACCGTCAGCCAGCAGAACGTGACCTAGAATAAAGACAGGCAGGAAAGCACAAGAGTTGAGTTTTTCACACATCTGCATCGGCATTATCTCAGAGCTTCTCAGAGGTTTCCACGCTACTCAGCGCCAGGCCAGATGAAGCAAGCGTGAGCTCACGGAGTTGAACCGAAAAACAAATGACACAAGAGCATTAGTCAATGTTTAGGACGTCTCGCGACCTAACGACCTGGACCTACGTCAACAGAGCGGACCGCGGCGAGAACTGATTCACACGCTTCTGGCCCGCTTCGGGTTTGGGTGAGGAATGTGGTCTTGGCAGACCAGAAGTTTAAACATCAGCTAACTGACTCTACCTTAGCTCAAGGGCAGAGAAAAACAACCTCCAGAGAAACAAAACCACAATGTTGTAGTCCAATATAGTCCAGTTAAACAATAAAACTTTATATTATTATTATTATTATTATTATTATTATTATTATTTATTATTATTATTATTTTCAATTAATTTATATATTAATAAAAAACAATGAATACATATAAATATAAATATTAATCAATAAATTAACAAGAACGTAGGTCATCTTAGATTATTTTTTTAAAATGCATTACATTTTTATTAAACACATAAATAAATGTAACTGTTATACAATACATGAATAGTAAATCTAAATGAAAATAATTGCTAAAATAAAATTAAACCAGATCAGTAAAAGCTGTTTGAAGTACCAAATCCAAATGCATTAACTAATAATACTAATTATTATAATTAATACCAATTAACTAATAATAATAATAATAATAATAATAATAATAACAAATTGTTATTATCGTAAGTTGTTTAATTGATTTATTTATTAAATGTATAAATTGCAGTTATAAAATAAAATGTAAATGTTAATTGATAAATTCTCATTAAATCAATGACTAATAAAACATTAAATCACTCATTATTTATGTGGTAGAATATTATTATAGAAAAAGAAAATGACTGATTATTATTATTAGTAGTAACAGTAGTAGCAATTTTTATTAAAACTAAATATTTAATATAATATTTAAATGTACTGATTTAATTTTAACATTATTATTAAATTATAATGTATACATTTTATGAAAAACTTACTTAATAAATGAACATTTACGTAAATAAATAATAAATATAATTGTTATTTGATATAATTGTAAATATAAAATTACCTGTGATTAAATAATAAAAATAAATAAATAAATATAATTGCTGTTTTTGGAACCATTTAATTTGAACATTATATAAATGAAATGTGTAAACTCAAATATATAAAGGGATGTAAATATTATATCAAATGTATATGCAATAAAAACTGGACACTTTGATGTTATTATTAGCGCATTAACTGATCTTAATAAATCTGATCAATAATATTCCAGTACTAATTGCAATTAGAGATTATTTTACAGTAATTTTTTTTTTTTTTTTTTTTTTTTAAATCGACTGTTACACAAACAGGTGGTTTCTTTTGTGCTGTACAATGTGTCCTCACACTTTTTTTTTTTTTTTTTTTTTGCATGGCTGGTTCATTACCAAATCCCAGCTTCAGCCCGTTCTAGTCTCATAGTGAAAAATTAACAGACAAAGAAACTCTGTGAAGGGCAAGAGGATGTGAACTCAACGCTGCTGCCTACCTTGAATTACAACAAGGAGCCCGAGGACACGCATTTTTGCACCGAGGGTGACTTGAGGAACACACACACACACACACACACACACACACACACACACACACACACACACACACACACACACACACTGTGTGGAAGTGCAAACACAGGCCTCATAAAGCAGAGCAGCTAGAGGGGCTCAGAGCGTGACAGTAGGAGCACAGCCCAAAAACACAGCCTGCAGTCATCGCTTCTGCTCATGAAAGAACAATATCTTGTGTGTGTGTGTGTGTGTGTGTATTTGTGCTTCACTGTCCCTCGCAGACAAAGCCCGAGTGGGATTCAGAAGCAGCTGCGCCGGACCACACAGACACTAGAGCTTGACAGCAACACAAACACATCTCTGGTCACCTACGCCCAGGACCGGACTCACCCGGGGGAATTAAAATGGGTTGTTCTTCATGTGTCTACCGCCCTTCACTTAAAGCGCTCTTCTCTTGCGTGGCAGAACTGAAAACGTCCAGGAAGCTCAAACTCGTTAGGGTTATTCACAACCAGTCCCATTCTTAAAAACAACACTAGAACCAGAACCACAAAAAGAGTGCAGTCAACCGAGTAGTTCGTGAATCAGGCTTATGAACCGGTTCTTTTTAGTGAATCAAAAACATGCAGCATGAACAGTGCAGTCTAATTCTGGAAGAAATGAGTCTTATGAATGAATGACGCATTTATAAAGTCATTTATTGTGTATTGCTGTACACCCAAAATGCTTTACAATCACGTGTGTGTGTGTGTGTGTAGGAGAGGTCTCTCCTCAAAAGAACCGGCTCTTTTTAATGATTCAAATTTATTCAGATTTTTTTTTAGATAATCAAAAACATTGCGCATAGCCTTACTTTGAAACAAATGGCACTTTTAAGCCAATGTCACTAAGAAGTGCGTTTTGATTCACTAAACAGACCCTTCATTAAAGATTCAGACCGCACTGGTCACTTTTTATATTTCCAATTCACTAAAAAGAACTGGTTCATAAGAGTCATTTTGTTCAGGAATCAGACGACAGATGTTCAGTATCAGTGACCATTTAATCATCGCCCATGTTTAACAGTTCGCCCACGCAAACCAGTTAGGATCCATTTAAAGAGTCAGTTAAATGTAACCTAATTCGATTTTTTTGCTCATATGCGGCACAGATCAGATCTGGTCTATGAACAGGAAAAAAATGCATGCGTTTGAATATTTCGAGATCGCTTGCAGGCTTCGTATGTGGAAATAAATCCAACATGTGCCCATGCGATTGTGTAAAAGTGCAGATAATGTTCATTATGTCAAGTATAAGCACATGAATCAGATATTGGTCACAACTTAAAAAACCCAAACATGTAAACAAATCAGAATCGGGCATCGAGACCTGCGGCGCGAACGAGGCCTAACTAACCCCACTAACGCATCCTTGGGTGGGCCGTAGCATCGAATCTAGTTAAATCCCAAACTCAACAAATGCACGGCCCTCCCAAGCCGAACTGCTCATAAAGAGCGTCTTATATAACGCGACCCAGGAGGAGACGTGACCTCTGACCGGTGTGACCCCGGCGAGCGCTTCGACAAACAGACGCTCTTCTCATGCGGTCACAGAGCAGGTAGTTATTCAGAGAGACTTTTAATGGCAGGAAGGGTCTGGACATTGACACGCTGTCCGGGTCCGATTCAGTCTGAATGGCAGCTCGGGAAGCACGTAAGCTTTATGAGACGTCGTCAGGCCAATTAAGAAGCAGTTTGAACCGGCAGAGCCATCAAACACGAGCGCTAGAATGACACTGAAGGAGGAGAGAGAAGAAAACGAACGCTGAAATTAGCCAGGCGTTTAATAAAGTCAATTAAAGCGCACTCAAAACGGATGTTTTACTCGCCCGTATGTTCAGTGAGGCGCAAAAGGAATCATCTTTACTAGCTCACTTCCACGCAACAATATATTTGAAGTCTTCTGAGGTCATACGATGGCTTTGTGCGACTCAAATCTCATTCTCCCTCCGCAAATCTGAACCGACAAGTCGCGTTCGCTTACAGCAGCGAGAAAACCAATGCAGTTTTGGCATCGGCTGCAGCAAAAACCAGCCATGTTTTAATCTGTCCGGTGCACAATTGTGAATTAGATGTGGCAGCTCAGGAAGACTGTCGGCGTACGAGTACAGCGAGTGAACTTCCACTCGACGTTCCTCACGCGAAGCTATCATGTGACTCCCGCTGTAGCACGAGTCATACGTGGCACTTTTTTTAAAAGCACTTGATATATCACTTGCATGAACTGTTGCGTGGAAAACGGTCATTTTAAAATGTCTTCTATCGATCCGCTAACACGTGCAACGGTTTGTCTTCTGCTTGAAAAACAGGGCTTGCTTACCAGGCCGATTTCCAATGTTTAGGGGAAAACGGCTCTTGAACCGTTTTTGTTTTAGATTGTTCTCAATTTCCTAGCTGACGTTATGATCTTTGAGGGTTTTCAGTCTGGTTTCCGAAAATAGCATATAACCGAGACTGCATTGTTGAAGGTTTTTAAATGATATACCATTAACGTATGACTCGGGCATCTTTCTGCCGCATCTGATACCGTTGATCATACTGTTGGTCCTCACTGACCGACTGGGACATTGTTCAGGTATTACAGGCAGTGCATTGGAGTGGTTTAAATCTTATTTTACCAGTAGAACATTTTCAGTAAAGATAAGAGAGCTTACTTCTAGTAACGCTGTGTTAACTAGGTGTGGGCTTCCCCAAGGGTCCATTTTGGCTCCCATCCTCTTTTCTTTATAAATATATGTATATATATACTTATAAATAAGACAAATGGAATGACAGTCCATGTTTTCAAATTATGGAACCAAGTGGAAGAGTATATAAAGAAAAGATGATGGGAGCCAAAATTGGTCCCTGGCGAACCCAACACACATATATATATATATATATATATATATATATATATATATATATATATATATATATATATACTTGGAAAATTATGACTATTTTAAGGCTTATTGACATTAGGTGCTAAATGTGATAAAAACACAGATAGCTGGTTCACTAGAACAAAACTATTGTAAAGAAATTTTTAAACGGCAAAATATTTCTTTTAATCACAAAAAGTACAGCAACGCAGTTGCGTTTTGAAAGGGCTAACCTAGGGCCGTAACGAACCACTATTTTGGTAATCAAATAATAAATAATCTGCAATAAGTGCAGATACATTCATATCGATGCAATCTACGAAAAACAAATCTTGGTATCTCATGAGCGATTTCTTCTCCGGAAAACGTATCTCGCGTCCGGGCGCGCACCGAGCAGTCCCCTCAAACGACTCGAAGTCTAAATACGAGCAAAACACGCGAGCGAAAAACGGCCAAAAATGGCAACCGCCATCCAGCTTTAAGAGGTTTTTCTGTTCGCGAGCTCAAGGCCGTGCGCTCCAGGCCTGGCTCATGAGCGTGCGGTTCGGAGCGTCTGCCCTCTCTGTAATAAGGCCGCCAAACGCAGCGCTGCGCTACACAAATACCAGCGTCCACTCGCAGCCTGACGCCGATCCACTCCCCGGTGGAAAATGCAGATCAGCCCTAATGCCCCTCGTCTCACGGGCTCACGGACGCTCGACCGCAACAGCTTCTAAATCCATCTCCTGAGAGAGAGAGAGAGAGAGAGCTGGGGAAACTCTGCTCCTCGCCACAGCATTTTTACCTCTGAAGAGATGTAATTTAAAGTGAACCGCAGAAAGGTCAACGCTCCAGCTCCTGCAGCCAGTTTTTTTTTTTTTTTTTTTTTCATTTCCCGTCCTCGCTCGCATTGGATAGGTGTCTATTTATTCGGGGTCGCTTCCAGAAAGGTGGTTTTGCGAAGTGCACGGGTCGAGACGCGCGTCGCGTTGGTTTCTCCGCCGCTTTAAAAAGAAGCCTTTCTTTTTTAGGCTCTTGTGTTTTTCCAGCGCGCTCAGATCGAGGGGCGGTTTTTTTTTGCGCCGGTGGGCTTCGGGGGGGATGCGGTTTTCGCTGCCCGCTCGCACACAAGAAGAGCGTTATGTACGGGGAGGGAAAGTCCCGCAAGAAGACCGACATTCGGAAACGAGGTAAAGGAGCGTCGGGGCGAAACGGACGGCGACGAGCGCCAATCTCAGCAAATCGCTTCTGATGGAAGACATAGAATAATAGACGGATCAAACCCTACCGTCAAAAAATCCCCTTTGGTTTCTCCGAAAGTACAGCCAATAAAACTAAAGTAAAGTTAATGGAGCAAACTGAAACATACATTGGTATAATAAATATAAATATTATAATAATATAATAAATATTTATTTTTAATTGAACTTATATGTAATGATCAATTATAATAAAAGATATATTTATATTTAAAAAAATAAAATCCAATAGATAAAAAATATAAAAATTAGAAAATTGTATTTTCAAAAGAACAAATATAGCAAAACTAATAATAATACTAATAATATAATTTTAAAATAACAAACAAAAAAATAAATTATAATAAAATGTAATTTATGTTAAATTTAAGTAATATGAGTGTGTACTGATGCAAATTAAGCATTAAGCAGTTACAGCACACTTCAGAAACCCTCCTCCTTCCCCAGCTCCACCTTTATACATTGGCGTCATTTAATATATATATATATCATAGGCAAGCAGCTTGCTCTGTCGACGCATTAATGTGCATTACCATGGTAAAACCCGTTGTCAGGGCAGAAATAAGATTTCTGCAGCGCTCTGATGTTTTAATTCAGTGCTGCTCCTCTAAAAATAACGATGAATCAATGCTGCCAAACACGGCAAAGACACTAAAAAACCAAAAAAACAGACTTGGCGGCATGGCTTTGGGTAATAAACCAGGAGTGAATACTATAATCATACAGGAATGTGGATGTGACGCTGTGATTTGTGTTAGTCTGCGAGTGGTATATTGCATGTACGTATATTCCCATACATCAGTTTTATAGCCCCTACTTAATAAGTCAGCTTGATGAAAACTGGCTTTCAGCTTCATCAACACGCGCCTGCTCGAATCCGGAGCAGCTACACGAAATCACGCCAAAACGTCCATTAAGCCGCGTTAAAAAGATCCACATTTTGGAGATAAGAAGATACTCAAACCCTGCATCCAAACCTTAAAAATACATGTCAAGCACAACGGACAAAACGCGGGAGGGTAAAACCCGTCGTGAACGACCGCCGCTGTTCTTTTCGATAGCCTCTCCGCTACTTCTTTTCATTCTCCTTCTCCCAGCGTGAGGAAATACTTTCGCCTCCCACCCGCGTCCCACTTGGACGGAGTTGGGAACCTCATTAAAGCACCTAATTTCTTCCGCTCGGCCTCCACGCGCGAGCAGGCGGTAGACGAACGCTGTCGTAACATCTCAGACTTCAGCACATTTCCGATCTCGGGCCAAGCGGCCATCGGAGCGCTAATTGAGGGGCCGCGCGACTGACACTAATACGTTTCTGTTATTCCACGGGAGAGTAAGTGGCGTCAGATCACAGAGACGCACGCTTTTCCTTTCTGTCAGGAGCTAAACGCAGCGTGTTTGACGAGGACACAAACGCTGAAAGATGTGTGATCGGGTTTGACGTAGCGAAGACCAATAACAGACGAAAACGAAAAGGTAGCCGGACAATTTTATGGCGTTCGTTTTGGCGATTTATTAGAGAGAGAATCCAGACGGTTACTTCCAGATCAGCATGTAATAGCTCATAGTTTAGAGAGGGTTGCCACGTTTAAAAAGGTGTCAGATAAATACAAATAAATAAATGTTTTAATAATCAAAAATCATGAATGTAAAAAATAGACAAAAAAATGCATAAACCGTATTTAAAAAAAGAGGACACAAACAAATAAATTAAATAAAGAGATATTTTAGTTTCTTACAATATTGTTTATATGTGTGTTGTCACGATTAATATCATCCAGAATAAAAAATATGTATGTATATTTATTATGTTTATTTTAATACGCAAATGCTGTATGTATTTAGAAAATATCTACATTTATATACTTATATTTTGTAGATAAATATATTTAATATATAAACATAACATTTTCTTAAATATATGCAAGTGTATTTATATATACAGAATAGACATGCAATACACACACATTAAGATAGATAGATAGATAGATAGATAGAGAGATAGATAGAGATAGATAGATAGAGATAGATAGATAGATAGATAGATAGATAGATAGATAGATAGATAGATAGAGAGATAGATAGAGAGATAGATAGAGAGATAGATAGAGAGATAGATAGATAGATAGATAGATAGATAGATAGATAGATAGATAGATAGATAGATAGATAGAGAGATAGATAGATAGAGAGATAGATAGAATTTGGGGTCTGTGGTAAGTATTTTCTTTTAGCTCTTGAATACAAAAGCCAAGTTGCATTAAAATAATTTTAACTGATTCAATACTTGCTTCAATGTAACATTTTTCCATATCGGAAACTTTCCAAATTTGATTAACTTAACTTTAGGCCTATATTAATAGGAGCTGGTGTGTGTGTGTGTGTGTGTGTGTGTGTGTGTGTGTGTGTGTGTGTGTGTGTGTGTGTGTGTGTGTGTGTGTGTGTGTGTGTGTGTGTGTGTGTGTGTGTGTGTGTGTGTGTGTGTGTGTGTGTGTTTGGCCTGTTAAAGTGGCACTCAGTGCTGGCAGCAGTTATTGGCTAGTGTAGTGCAGGCAGTGCAGGAAAGCATGCACTAATGTGAAACACACGCTCGCTCCGTGTCCGTGAGCGGAGGACGGCCACAGCTCCAACCCACACACACTTCGGCAGAGAGGGATACATAGTGCACAGTGAGAGGAAAGAGAAATATTAGCTCTCCTATAGCTCAGCATATATACAGAGTAAAACCACAAATATTAAGATATTTCCATGGTTTTTTCCTCAAACAAAGCCATATGGAATAAAAAATATATAAAAAAAAATAATTTTATAAATTTTTAAAAATTATTTTCATTTTATTTTTTATAAATGTCCATAAAAATAATTAAAAATAACTTGAAAAAAAGAATTTTTATTATACGATAAATATTTAAAAAAATGTCATGTGAAAAATATGAAAAACAGCTTCAATGTACTTTTATTAATTTTAATAAATAAAATGCTAAAATTATATATATATATAATATATATATATATATATATATATATAATATAAATATATTATATATAATATAAATATATACACACACACACACACACACACACACACACATATATATATGAAAATATGAATTAAATATTAAACATCTAAAAAAATTAACAACACAACATTTCTGTTTTTTCATGCCGAAACATGGTACTTTACAGTATATATATAATCAACTCTAGGCATTACAGTACAGTAGAGTGTGTGATCATGAACAGATGTATTCAACACCTGGACGTTAACGGCTGTATACGGTGCAGCAGGGAGATGCTCTTACACTTTTACACTGACAACATTATAATCAAGCCGTTTAACAGACAGCCAAAACACAGAGAAAAAAAAAAAAACTATACAAAACAATTCCCAGTACCAAACAAAACCAGCGTCAGGACACTTAAAAACGCCACAGAAGAATAACAGCAGCTCAGCAGATGGAAGAAGAACTAAATTCCTAATTAAAACCATATTTGTGGAGGGGGATGAAAAAAGAAGGTGGAAAAGGGAGCACTTTTTCTTCTTTTACTTTTTGTTATTCTTTTCTGAAGGCACAAAAAGGGACTTATTCCACAGGCACTTTGAAAATACCTGCGGGACGGATACAAAGACGCCAGGGATTTATGGGGGATTTCAACCGCCAGCTGTCAAATATTTCCACATCCATCTTTCCGAGAGGCCCGAGAGCTCTTTATTAGTCGCCGGCATGCGCCGCTTTAATTGGAATCCCATTGCGTTGGAGCTGGAGGTCACCAGGTAAAAAGCGCAGACGTGGGGGGAAAAGCGGCCAGTTTTTGAGCGTATCTGGCGACCTCGCTGGAACGTCTTCCCATCACCCACCAACCTCGAACTAAAGCTTCCATTGACCTCGACACCTGGACCCCGGGTCCCGACGTGACCTTCGCGTCCAGACCTTCGCGCGACCGCAGCCCTGGCTCCGTCCACGCAAAGTAGCTCAAAAGAAAAGGAACTGACAGCAGAAAAGAGCGCCGAGGGAGGAAAACCAAACTACTGTACACTCGGCCCAACGCGCGCCAAACGTAAACACAGCGTTTGTGCCGGTAACCCGGGCCTGGAGAAATCATCTGGGATTGATTTGAGAAGCGCGGGGGCGGGAGGAGGGGGTCTTTATTAGCCAGGCTCCTCAATCCGGCTGATTAAAGCCAGTTTGGATGGATTACAGCAGATGCCTGAGCGTGCCGGGGCCCCACCCGAGGCCCCGAGACCCCGACAAAAGAGCCGTGGAGATCCAGGACTTGACGGTTTTGTTCGCGGTCCACAGCTACAACTCAAGCTTTTCAGTCCTCTACACTCTTACAAACAAAGGTGGATCCGTCCTGGTTCTCCAAAGAGCTTTTTAGCGATCACTTCTCAGCGGAATATTCCAAAGAACCCCGTTCTTAATGGAACCATCGAAGCCGATAATGACAATAGCTTTATTTATTTATTTGTAAGTATGAGGTTGGTTTTATATTTCCATGAAAATACTTACATTTAGTCGTTTAGCAGATTAAAACAAAAAGATCAAAGGAGGCACAACACGGCTCCAGAAATAAAATGATGTTCTCGCCACAGGTGACCTTTCAAGCGTAAACACACTTCATCAGACAAATCAATTTACAAATGAGGACAATAGAAGCGGTCAAAAAAAGAGCAATAATAGGTGCTGATCTCAGATCTCAATATTTAGATATGACCCAGATATGACCAGATATTTAGATATGACTCAGATATAACCAACACAAGAGCAACCCAACCCAGTTTTAGAAACTGTGACCATATTTTTGGTTTCTCGAAGGGCCTTAAGTGAACCATTTTTTTTTTTTAGTACGAAGAACATTTTAACCAAACGTCTTTCCACTTTAAAGAACCTTGCACGGAAAGGTTTCATGGATGTTAAAGGCTCTTCATGGAATCGTGGCAATAAAGAACCTGCATTTTCCAGACTGTAGACTGTGTTAAATCAACGCTTAAACATCTCCACAGCTGCACACAGATTCGTGAGATTGCATGTTGGCGGTATACGGATGCATATATTTGTGGATATGTGCAACAACTGTGGACAATTATGAAGCGAAGCTCAAGCCTCCTGCAGGGTTTTTACGACTTTTGAGCTACAAGACAGACCCTCAATTCCCCACAGCGAGAGCAACTATAAAGAAACAAACAGCCCATATCCACGATCAACTGCCTGTCTGTGTGCGATTGTCCACCTGAGTTTGTGTCCTGGAGGAACTGAGTCTCCGCTGCCAGCGTTTCCTCAAAAAGCTGGTTGCAATTGAGCGAAATTGTAAAGTTCGCTGATTGCAACCGGGCCAGAAGGTCCAATTAAAGTCATTATAATTATGTTTATGAGGTGGGGGTGTGGACGCAACGAGCTCCAATTGAGATTAAAATCAGTTCAATATGGAAAACAAGCATGAGGCTGTTATACTCCATACCAATTAAAACACCCATCCATTTACCACAACTAGACCGACTTCAGCCCAACATGTGGAACGTGGGGAATGCAAGGGGAAGGGAAAAATAAAATAATAATAATACAGTATCAGGATAGAGTCATATGAAAAAAGAGAATGTACAAAATGAGCAGTGCTTGACAAATAAAATAATACGATTATAATAATGAAATATAACAATAATATATAATATAATATAATAATAATATATTTTTTTTTTATAATCAATTATTAAATATAAAAATAGAAATTGAATGTAAAAACCAATTAAATAATATAAATAAAAATCTAAATATTAAAAATGAAAAATATTATTGAAATAAAACATAAAATAAACTAAAAGCTATGGGAACCCTTCAATGCAGTACAATAAAAACCTATGGGGACTCTTAATTTTTATATATAAACCTTGAAATAACCTTGGGACTGTGGCCAGAAATGTTTGCATTATTATTATAATTTGTCTTTTTATTATATTATTAAAAAAAAATACAAAAAGTACCATTTCAGTGTCATTTTTTCCTCAGTCCAGGACTTAATATGACTATTTATTCAAACGCCAGTTTATCCAGAACTACTGCACGACTACAAACACGCCTAATCGGCCTTCTTTCCGTCCGTTTCTGAGAAAGCGCTCGTAACCAAAGTTCAATCGCACCACAGTGTTTGGCTGCGACGTAAATCGCAACACAAAACAGGCGAGGGCCATAAAACCCTCATTAAACAAAGCAAACAAAAGAGTAGTTGCTCTTCAGGAGCCACAGGAGGGCCGTTTCTTGCGGCCATTTTCATGTACGAACAAAAGAGGTTTAGCAGCGCGGTCTTGCCTCGACCGACGGCGCATTGCTGCTAAAAATCCACATCCAGTCGCACTGGCCATCAGTTCAGAGGAACTCTTTAAAGGAGGTTTTCTGCAGAGCAGCGTGATCCCGTCTCCGAGGTAATGCGCCGATTATCTGGCTGGTATTTCAGCGGTAACGCAGTGAGACATCAGTTTGCGTCGCAGCCAGTGCCAAAGACCGAGATCAGGATCTAGCAGTATCTCTCCCGGCTCGTCACGCTACACGATAGCGGACAACAGCTGACCTTTGGGTTTTTTTTGGGCTGGCGAGGGGAAGTGGTGATTGCATTTTCCCCCCAATTTACTTCTTGATTCCAGTTTGTCCTGGACGGCGACCAGTCGCGCAATTAAGCCCGGAGAAACTCTGGAGAATTAAAACTGGGAAAATAAAAGAGTAATAGAGTCGATGGAGGATCGGCTTTCGCTCCATCCGCTCTGATATGAGCAGATTATGAAACAGCAGGGCGAGATTTAAGAGGAACATGGCGCCAAGATCTGACGTGCGGCTGGGGAAAACTAGAAAACGCGAAGGGGAAGGACGTTCGGACAGGTGAAAATAAAGCCCTCGCTCGCATCTGCCTGCCACTTGCATTCGATTTTAAAGACAACTGACCCTCCGCTATGATCACCATGGTTTGGAGTCAATTCAGCTGAACGGGAGTGCGTGGAAAGCGTCTCTGAAGCGGTCGTACGCAGTGTGCGCAACGGAAAGTCAGTGGACACGAGGAGTATGCCGAAGCTCACTTTACAAAATTTGCCAAGAGATTAAACAAAAACATTTCAGGGATGCTAAAACTTATGAACTGACATTTGAGTATGTAATAACAGTAGCAACAGCTCACGCTACACATAAAACAATACTAAAAATAATATGGTTAAAGTAAAATAAAAACACAGTAAAGTAAAACACAGCCCTTATATATATATATATATATATATATATATATATATATATATATATATATATATATATAAATTTAGTTCTTGCATTATTGTGCTAATTTTATATATATATAATAATAACAACAACTGTATATATTTTTGTTGTCATTCACAAAATTTGTTCATATTACACTATTTATATTTTTACATTTTAATTCAGTTTCTCAAGGTAAAATCATATTTACATATTTATTGATAGATTTTTTTGTTTTAATGATTAATGACTGTTTAGATGTAATTTAATTCTAAATAAACATTTAATAAACTTAATTTTTAAAAAGAAATTAAGTATATTTATTTTATTAATATGTTTGTCAATTATCACAACAAAAATCACAATTTTGTTTATTTTAGATGTATTTTGAAAGTAACCATTTTATTTGTATTTTAGTGATTTTATTCATTTGACAGGGACCACAACGTAGCAGAATCTTTCAAAATCAATGTATATATATATATATATACATATACATATATATATATATATATATATATATATATATATATATATATATATATATATATATATATATATATATATATATATATATATATATATATATATATATATATATATATATATATATATATATATATATATATATATATATATATATATATATATATATATATATATATATATATATATATATATATATATATATATATATATATATATATATATATATATATATAATATATATATATATATATATACGTATATATATATATATATATATATATATATATATATATATATATATATATATATATATATATATATATATATATATATATATATATATATATATATATATATATATATATATATATATATATATATATATATATATATATATATATATATATATATATATATATATATATATATATATATATATATATATATATATATATATATATATATATATATATATATATATATATATATATATATATATATATATATATATAATTAGCACATTAATAATGCAAGAACAAAATTTTTTTACGGCACTAATTTTATTATCTTATATTTTATGTTTGACCCACGGCCTAGCTTTTAGCTGGAGAAATTAAGATTTGCCAACTTAACAATTGTGTTACTAGATTTAGACACTTTTCAGATCCCGTCAGCAACTTGATCCAAAAAAATATAAATATTCAAAAGAACCAATGTGACAAAACCATAACACAAAAACCACTGGACAGGCTGATGCAATACAAAAATAACTGCATAACTGGCACCGTTTTGAAGGAAAACTAGTCGCTGGAAGCCTTATTGTTAGGCGTGAACCGAAGCGTTTACTGCTGTCTGTGCTGGTGTTGACATAAGAAAAATGAAGAATGCTGGACAGCTTGACACCAGATGATCTGTCTCTGCTCTGTCAACCAATAACATAACAATGGCAAATGCTTCATCCCTCCTCCAAGCAGTCAAGAAAAGACTCTCAACGGGAGGCAGCTCAACTGTCCTACATCTTTCAGTCCAAGCAGTCAAATAAAAACACAATCTGGTTGTTCAATCAAATCTCCTACAAATTGAGCATCAAGCATAAAAATAATCATTCTTTATTGGCATCAATGGTTAGATGAAGGACCTTTAACATCCATGGAATCTTTTCATTGTTTAAAAGGTTCTTTATAGTGGTAAATATCCTAGTGGTTTGAAATGATTGAAATGTTCTTTATACTAAGAAAAATGGTATCGCTGCAAAAACTAAACTTTAAACGTTTCTTTTTAAGACTGCGGAATCTTTCCATTCCGCAGAATGTTCTTCAAAGTCCTTTGGAACGTTAAATGTTTTCATGCTGTGAAAAATGATCATTTCAATGGCTTTAAATTGGTATTAAGTCATATCTGACTGCTAGAAGCATGCATTAAAATTCAGCGCATATGCATCAAGCCCGACATCGCTTATATGTGGTGTGCCTCAAGGCTCTGTTCTGGCCCCCACGCTTCTTTCACTGTATATACTTCGGTTAGGAGACGTCTTTAAGAAGCACGACACGGCTTTAACTGCTATGTGGATGATTTGCAAGTATAACAAGACTGAGGTTGCAGCGTTCGGCCCCCAGAGGATCCAGGGATGCGACAAGAGCTTAATTTTGTCCCAAAAAACCAAGCCAAAACTTGGGTGTGATGGCCTCCTGACTTCTCAATTGATTAATCTGGCCAAGATGATATCATTTGAGTCTCGAAATCGCAATTAATTCTCTGATATCATCAAAACTTGATAAAGTTCTTTTAAATGTTATTAATAGCAAAACCATTCCTTTAAGAACGGATCAGTACGCGGTCTGTTTCTGGGAAGAATGGTTCTTCTATGGTATTTCTGCAAAACCCCCGATACGTTTAGTGGTATAAGTGTTTTCTTTATGAGGGGGAATTTGTCTCCACACAGAGGGTCTGTTATCCGCCTGACCGGAGGAAAGAGAGCTGGGTGTTTAAAACCTTGCTGTGTCAAACACACGCAAACGAAGCGTTTCTCTTAGAGAATGACCTCGGTGTGTTCCTCTCGGCTCGACCCTTACACACCTCTACGGCCGAGCGGCGGCGCCGCGACAGAGCCTCGCAAACGGTGTGTTTCAGTGGGTTTCTACTGTAAACACGGCCGCGGGATCCCTCGCACGCGCGCTGCCCGCATCGCAATCAGAGCGTAAAGACACACTTCACAAATAAACTCCAGAGCGCAGAACCTGGAGGAGGACCGTTTCCTCAAGAGCCTTCAACATCAACGACCACATTCACGAGCATGTGTATGAATCAGTGCTACATTGCACTTCATTACACTATATTTTAGCTACAAATTTAGTTGACAAATAAAAATTAGCATGAGAGTTTTATCTTCAAGGTTAGAGGTAGTTTTTCATTTATTTTGCATTTTCCAGTCACACCATAGAACACGTTTATATGTTAACCACCCATATTCTGATTCTGAATTATAAAGTTATTTTTTAAAAAAGCCTGCTCGTCAAGAATGCATTTACTTGATTCAAAATTCTGTAAAATTGTGTAATATT
Source organism: Puntigrus tetrazona (assembly GCF_018831695.1). NCBI lineage: Eukaryota > Metazoa > Chordata > Actinopteri > Cypriniformes > Cyprinidae > Puntigrus > Puntigrus tetrazona. Next base: position 4,195,769 of record NC_056701.1, on the reverse strand, counting down.
TCTACGTAAATGCATTTTATTATTGTGTCGCAAAGCTGAATTTCTCAGTATAATTACTCCACTCTTAGCGTCACATGATCCTTCAGAAATCATTCTAATATGTGAAGAAACATTTCATATATTTTTTCAATGCTTGCACATATTTTTTGTGTAAACTGTGAAATGATCCATTCATGCATCTCTAATGAATAAGTAATAATTTATTCATTTAAGTATTAACAAAAAATAAATAAAAATTATATATATATATATATATATATATATATATATATATATATATATATATATATGATCCCAAACTATTTAATATTAAAAGAAATGGCCATTAGCCAATATGCATACAGTTTGGAGTTAGCATAAAATGGTGTGCATTTTTCCATTTCTTTCAGTCTAGCATGTTGTTGTTGTAAAAACCGTTATAAAAACGCATTTATTAAGTTTTCCAGAATAAAGTACTACTGATCGACATGCATGTGAATGTGGTCATTGACGCTCTTAAAGAGACAAGGCTTCGGTTCAGTCACATGTAGAGAGCACGGATGGCTTTGCTGCGTTTGACTTACGCATTGGAGGTGGCCAAAGACAGCGAGCTAAGAGATGAGCTCAACTTCCTGCTGTCCCAGAGTCTCACTTCCTGCTGCCTCATCTGCAAACACAGAGCCAACATAAATTGGTGAACCATTACATTTACATCAAACGTAATCACGCGCGTTTTTAACTATGTTTAAGCACGTAGAAAACTTCTTAATGACCTGGTTGAAGCCAGTCGTGAGCAAGTTGTCATCCTTGACCCAAAGGACACGAGAGTCTCTGTTACCCTGATGACCCTGGACACACTGCGGGGAGACAGAGACATGACACATTATACTTTTTACTTAAAGCTTTTAAGGGGTACTCTTATATAGAGAGATGAATGGCTTGCGTTGAAAGCAGATGCCTGACAGCAGTCTGTACTGAACCCTGATGAAGAACGACTGACATCTAAAATACGTCCTCTTCCTGTCCTTTAAAGCTGACTGCGTGACGACGGACAGATCAGGGCCCGTCTGTGATGTGAATGACAGACGGCTAAATCACTCTGACATCATAACGACGTAATCACTAGCAGCAAAACAGCGGTTCAGATGCGGCGTAGAGAGTCTTTATTTGACACGGAGATTCAAAAGGTCAAACTCTGCCGGTCTAGAGGGTGGACCGAGACGCTCGTAAGCTGCGAAAACTATGTAGGTGTTTATCGGACGCAAAATTGCAAGTTGGAAATGTGAAATATGCACTACACACAATATATAACGGCACTTCAGATGCAATGTGAGACTAAAATGTGGCTAAAATGTCCGGAAAAGATGAATTTTTATCAGTGTGAGCTGACCTCAACACCGAATGTGAAGAATATCGAAAACTTTAGGAGTTAGCTGTCTGTAGTAGCCCTCAAGATATCAGCACAATAATAACACTCAGCAAAATATCACCTACCTAATTATCGTTATTGATGAAATCCAAGAATATACTGAGATATTATTTTTTGGTCAATATTGCACACCCCTAGTCCCAAGCCGTTTGATGCTGACGTCAACGCGAGACATTAACATGTTGCCGTCTGCTTGTTGGTCTTTTTGCATTGGTCTGAATAAAAATGCAGATTCGATTCTTGGCCACCGGGTTAAAAATAACGGTTTCCTCTGCGACGCTGTAAACAAAGCTCACAAATGCTGCTTTGTCTGGCATTTACAGGCATGGTGGGATGAAAATGAGACCAAACGAACAATCATTAAGTCATTGAGCTAGTAAAGCAAAAAGAAATGAACGTTATGAGACTTAGAAAGTGAATTTTGACCTTGCATGCATGACAACCTGTTGTTGGGGACAACACCTCAAAATATCAACTTATTACCCATAATAGGTGCCCTCTAAAATGTTCTTCAGAACAAGAAAAAAATAGCTCCTTCGAAGAACAAAGCTTCTTTGAGAAACTCAAAATGTTCTTAAAAAACCCTTTTGAAACTTTAGCATTCTTGTTAAAAATAAATGAACCACTTTTTCCGGATTTCTCACTGCACTACACACATTTTTTCCTCAATGAAATGTTTAAACACTGATGACTACATACGTATCGATCGGACTGGTTGAAGAGCGACAGAAGAGGAAGGAGGTTGGTGTGAGTTCGGGTGTGGAGGTGAACATCTGAGTTTGGACGCGAGCGCTTCCTGATTTCATCCGAATGGAATCTTATCTCCGCTCGCATCAATGCAGGAGGAGTCAAACCACACACATTCACACGAATGAGAATCGTTTCCTGTAGCTGAATCACCAAATCTGACTCTGGAAATCTAAACTGGACAAAAGACTCTTTAAAAGACAAGATCCATTTGTCTGCTTGGCCCAAACCCACATCAGATCGCTCCTTTTTATTGGCATTGATGGTTGCGTGAAGAACTTTTAACATCCGCAGAACCTTTCAAATGCACTTAAGGTTCTTTAAAGTAGAAAAAAGTTGTTTGGATTTCACTCTAAGAAAAAAATATATGGTTCTTTTAAGAACCTGTTCACTGAAAGGTTCTGTGAGGAACTAAAAAATCGTTTCAAGCTGAAATGCATTTATAATATTAGTAAATTATAATAAATTATTATTATTTAACTAAAGCTGAGACTATATGAGAGATTCAAAGTGTTTATACATATACATTACACACACATACATGCATATGTATATATACATATATATATATATATATATATCTTAATTTCATGAGATATTATTCGTTTTTATCAAAAAATAACTTATTTTTATAGTTTAATTTCCATTTTAGTAATTTTTCCTCATCTATTGCTTGTTTTTTCACACACTATTATTAGCGCATCCATTTTATAAGCAACGTTTTTATTGATTCAATTAAGTATAATAACTTAGCGTATTGGTGCGTTTATAGTTTTTGTTAACTAACACAATCTAAACACCACTCTTAATATTTCACAGTGTTGCTTCTCAAAGTTGCATCTTGGTTTCATCAACATTTTAGTGAATGAATAAATTGACGGTCAGCAGCAGCCAAAGTGAACCCGTGCCCTAAGAGCCTCGAGACAGACTCGGGTTCGTTCCTCGAGCGCAAAACAAGCGTTCGCGGCCAACCGAAGGATGAAGCGCTGACGTCAAGCGGGGCGAGATCCCTGGACCTCATGGATGCGGTCTGGAGTTCACAGGCATCTATCAGCCGCGCACACGCCCAGCACATAAAACCACTCTCAATATATGTCCCTCCGGGGACGTAGCTCTCGGGCCATATTGTGCTCCGTCGGACCTCATCTGGAAGGTATGGAGTTCTTTGGTTCACATCCAGGAAGAAATACGGTTGCTGGAAGAGGACCAAACATCGAGGACGTGCAAGGAGAGAATCACGGAAGACGGCTTAGATCTGTAATCAGAGGATTTTCTTGCAGCTTGATACATGAGATGCACTTTGCACATTTTTGAACTGACTATACATTGTAAGCTGTGCAAGGTTTTTTGGAAACACTGCATAAGTTGGATTGCGCTTATGGCCAATAGCTTTTATATAATAATAATAATAAAAATAATAATATTTTAGTACAATAAGCTATCGCATATTAACGTGTACTTACTAAAGGTCCTTGCATAGAATGTATAAAATTTAGTGTTATTCTGATTCATACAACGTAAGGCCGTACTTATTTCTTTATGTACGGACATGTATTATTTGAGCACAATTGTGTAAAAAGCTAAAAACAAAAAAGTATAAATATATATATGCACAAACACAAACATATATATACATTATGTATGTATAAATGTATATGTATACATATATATATACACACATATACATACACACATGTATATATATATATACACACACACATATACACACACATATATATATATATATATATATATATATATATATATATATATACATGTGTGTATGTATATGTGTGTGTATATATATATATATATATATATATATATATATATATAAAAACACACAAAAGAAAAAAAAATAAGAAAAAAAAATCTGTGAAAAAAATGACAACAAAAGTGTTTAGGCATCATGATATTGAGGGAACATGCAACAAGTGCATTTTGTTATTTGCTAAAAAGTAACTTAAGTTTAAAATCATGAAATGAATTATTAGTATTTTTAAAAGCTGTCTAAATGTTAAAAAATAAATTAATTGCATAATAATTAAATGATTAAAAGAATTAAAATAAATTCAAATGAATGGAAATGAGCATACATAATAAAAAAAATAATAATAATAATTTTTAATCATTATTCAGATAAAACTTTAAAAGCAGTGTATCCTGTTGGGAATTGGAGTCTGAACCTCAAAGAGCGACAAATCAGAGTTAGAAGAGAGAGAGAGAGAGAGAGAGAGAGGGAACGAGTGATGAAGACAGCAGACGTGGCAGGAGTCCCTGGTCTGTCGTTCGAGTGTGTTGTCTGCAGATCGATGGCTGAGAACACACACATCCATCAGTCTCACTGAACTCTCAACCTCTCCCTCTCTCCGCTCCCCTTCTTTTCTCTTTTGTCCTTTTCGTCCTCCCTCTGTGAACTGCTTTGGCCGGGACTCCGAACGACCTGCAACAATGTGTTCGCAACGCTTTGAACAAACACTGGCAGAACTCGTCCGGAGAGGGGCTGACTGCAGCGCTCAGGAAAAGATCAAACTCAGGCCTGGAGATGGAGCTGACTCACGCTTCACAGCCATCTCTGTCCTGCCAAACCAGAGCAGAGCAGAGCAGAGCAGAGCAGACAAGACCAGACCAGACCAGACCAGACCAGAGCAGACCAGAGCAGACAAGACCAGACCAGACCAGACCAGACCAGACCAGACCAGAGCAGACAAGACCAGACCAGAGCAGAGCAGAGCAGACCAGACAAGACCAGACCAGAGCAGACCAGAGCAGACTAGAGCAGACTAGAGCAGAGCAGACCAGAGCAGACAAGACCAGACCAGACCAGAGCAGACCAGAGCAGACAAGACCAGAGCAGAGCAGAGCAGAGCAGAGCAGAGCAGAGCAGAGCAGACCAGACAAGACAAGACCAGACCAGAGCAGACCAGAGCAGACTAGAGCAGACTAGAGCAGACTAGAGCAGAGCAGACAAGACCAGACCAGACCAGACCAGACCAGAGCAGACCAGAGCAGACCAGGGCAGAGCAGGGCAGACAAGACCAGACCAGAGCAGACCAGAGCAGGGCAGACCAGAGCAGACCAGAGCAGGGCAGACCAGGGCAGAGCAGGGCAGACAAGACCAGAGCAGAGCAGAGCAGAGCAGAGCAGAGCAGGGCAGGGCAGACAAGACCAGACCAGACCAGACCAGAGCAGAGCAGACCAGAGCAGACCAGAGCAGGGCAGACCAGGGCAGAGCAGGGCAGACAAGACAAGACCAGAGCAGAGCAGAGCAGAGCAGGGCAGACAAGACCAGACCAGACCAGACCAGACCAGACCAGAGCAGAGCAGAGCAGAGCAGAGCAGAGCAGGGCAGGGCAGACCAGACCAGACCAGACCAGACCAGACCAGACCAGACCAGAGCAGACAAGACCAGACCAGACCAGACCAGACCAGACCAGACCAGAGCAGACAAGACCAGACCAGAGCAGAGCAGAGCAGACCAGACAAGACCAGACCAGAGCAGACCAGAGCAGACTAGAGCAGACTAGAGCAGAGCAGACCAGAGCAGACAAGACCAGACCAGACCAGAGCAGACCAGAGCAGACAAGACCAGAGCAGAGCAGAGCAGAGCAGAGCAGAGCAGACCAGACAAGACAAGACCAGACCAGAGCAGACCAGAGCAGACTAGAGCAGACTAGAGCAGACTAGAGCAGAGCAGACAAGACCAGACCAGACCAGACCAGACCAGAGCAGACCAGAGCAGACCAGGGCAGAGCAGGGCAGACAAGACCAGACCAGAGCAGACCAGAGCAGGGCAGACCAGAGCAGACCAGAGCAGGGCAGACCAGGGCAGAGCAGGGCAGACAAGACCAGAGCAGAGCAGAGCAGAGCAGAGCAGAGCAGGGCAGGGCAGACAAGACCAGACCAGACCAGACCAGAGCAGAGCAGACCAGAGCAGACCAGAGCAGGGCAGACCAGGGCAGAGCAGGGCAGACAAGACAAGACCAGAGCAGAGCAGAGCAGAGCAGGGCAGACAAGACCAGACCAGACCAGACCAGAGCAGAGCAGAGCAGAGCAGAGCAGAGCAGGGCAGACAAGACCAGACCAGACCAGACCAGACCAGACCAGACCAGACCAGACCAGAGCAGAGCAGAGCAGAGCAGACCAGAGCAGAGCAGGGCAGACAAGACAAGACCAGAGCAGAGCAGGGCAGACAAGACCAGACCAGACCAGACCAGACCAGAGCAGAGCAGAGCAGAGCAGACCAGAGCAGACCAGAGCAGGGCAGACCAGGGCAGAGCAGGGCAGACAAGACAAGACCAGACCAGACCAGAGCAGAGCAGACCAGAGCAGAGCAGAGCAGGGCAGACCAGACCAGACCAGAGCAGAGCAGGGCAGACAAGACCAGACCAGACCAGACCAGAGCAGAGCAGAGCAGAGCAGAGCAGGGCAGACAAGACCAGACCAGAGCAGAGCAGAGCAGAGCAGAGCAGAGCAGGGCAGACAAGACAAGACCAGACCAGACCAGACCAGACCAGACCAGAGCAGACCAGAGCAGACCAGAGCAGACCAGAGCAGGGCAGACCAGGGCAGACCAGGGCAGAGCAGACAAGACCAGACCAGAGCAGAGCAGAGCAGAGCAGAGCAGACAAGACCAGAGCAGACCAGAGCAGACCAGAACAGACCAGAGCAGGGCAGAGCAGACCAGACTAGAGCAGACCAGAGCAGGGCAGAGCAGACCAGACTAGAGCAGACCAGAGCAGGGCAGAGCAGACCAGATCAGAGCAGAGCAGAGCAGACAAGACCAGACAAGACCAGACCAGAGCAGACCAGACCAGATCAGAGCAGAGCAGAGCAGAGCAGAGCAGAGCAGAGCAGACAAGACCAGACAAGACCAGAGCAGAGCAGAGCAGAGCAGACCAGAGCAGACCAGACCAGACCAGGGCAGAGCAGGGCAGAGCAGGGCCAGAAAGTCCAGACCAGACCAGAGCAGACCAGACCAGACCAGAGCAGAGCAGAGCAGAGCAGAAAGACCACTAAAGTAAAATAAAGTCTCAATTTTTTTTTCCCATTTTAAATATGCTTCAATTTCATTTCATTTTATTTTGAATAAAAAAAACTTTTTTTTCTATTGCTACTTATTTGTTGCACGGTTCCACAAGTTTTCCTTCCAATTCTTTAATTCCTTAAATACTAAAAGCCCTACTTTTCTAAAATACAGCTTGTGAAAACAAGTCTTAATATCTTTTGCAGCGTTCCTTCCTGCTTTCATTTATCAAGTAGTTTCTTTCTAGTGTTTTAATGCCAGCTCAGGCCGCTTTAAAGTACCTCCTTACGATTGAGCATCCATGCTTAAAGACAAAAACCTGGAAAATATCTTTGTTACCACACGCGCATGAGTTCATCTCGCGGTGCGGAGTGAATAATTGATGCCAGCCCGTTGCATTGGTTCAGAAATACTCATACGAGCGTTTCTTCCGTTTTTGCGTCGACGTCACAGCACTTCGCTCCGAGATGCATGAGAATGTACCTGCTAAGAATATAAGCATAAATACACCCGTAAGATGTTTAGCAGATGAAGACGTTGGAGGATGATGTCATGGCGAGTGTTTCTGCAGCTGCGCTCAGGAAGAGAAAAAGCCATTTATCATCTAGTTTGGCTTTATGTAGCAAATAAACAGTGCTTGACGTGAAGGGTGTGAGGCCTGTGCCGTAAGACACCTCAGCTGGAGACATCTGGAGTGTGTGTGTGTGTGTGTGTGTGGCGCTTCACATGTGCTTTACAGACCGCCGTCAATAACGTCACAGGAATCAATCATTAAACTGTACGTGCACTAACTCACGCTAAGACTTTCACTCATATATCTGTTCGAGTTCAGGAGTTCTCACCAAAGAGGAGTGTGTATATCAGCTTTTGCATGCAAGGGACCTCGTAGGTGGCAGTCAGCCCTTGTATTAATAGGTGATTCATTGAATTGTTCATTCAATTCAATCAAATAGAAACAATCCACTGAATCATTAACAGAAATGATTCATGCAAAAAGAGATTCATTTAGGAACGAAACACCACAGTGTTGCTCTGCTTTGTTTTAGAACAATTTTCATTGGTCAAGAAAAAAAAACGTTCTAAACTGTAACTCACTCGATACGAACTTCCTGTTTGTTGTATAGCTATACAAAATAAATCACATTTGCGATCACGCTCAAAGACGTGCTGATGTTTGAGGAAACGACACTCTTGCTTGCGTGTCTTTACATGGAAGGCCACTGAATAAAAAATAGAAAAAGGTAATTGCAACTTTTTAACTCACAAGTCTGACTTTGTCTCACAAGTTTCTTAGAATTGTGAGATATAAACTCGCAATTAATAAAGAATTGTGCGATATAAACACTTTTGAGAGTTATAAAGCCAAAACTGCAAAATATACAGTAATCACAGTTCTGACAAAATAATTTTTTTTCCCCTCAAAACTGGACTTTACAGCTCACAAGTTCATATCTCGAAATTTGGAGAAAAGCGAATTTATATCTCGAAATTTGGAAAAAGCGAATTTAAATCTCGAAATTTGGAGAAAAGCGAATTTAAATCTCGAAATTTGGAGAAAAGCGAATTTAAATCTCGAAATTGGGAGAAAAGAGAATTTATATCTCGAAATTGGGAGAAATGCGAATTTATATCTCGAAATTGGGAGAAATGCGAATTTATATCTCGCAATTTTGAGAAAAGCGAATTTATATCTCGAAATTGGGAGAAAAGAGAATTTATATCTCGAAATTTGGAGAAAAGCGAATTTATATCTCAAATTGGGAGAAATGCGAATTTATATCTCGTAATTTTGAGAAAAGCTTAATTTATATCTCGAAATTTGGAGAAAAGCGAATTTATATCTCAAATTTGGAGAAAAGCGAATTTAAATCTCGAAATTTGGAGAAAAGCGAATTTATATCTCGAAATTTGGAGAAAAGCGAATTTATATCTCGAAATTGGGAGAAATGCGAATTTATATCTCGCAATTTTGAGAAAAGCGAATTTATATCTCGAAATTTGGAGAAAAGCGAATTTAAATCTCGAAATTTGGAGAAAAGCGAATTTAAATCTCGAAATTGGGAGAAAAGAGAATTTATATCTCGAAATTTGGAGAAAAGCGAATTTATATCTCGAAATTGGGAGAAATGCGAATTTATATCTCGCAATTTTGAGAAAAGCGAATTTATATCTCGAAATTTGGAGAAAAGCGAATTTATATCTCGAAATTTGGAGAAAAGCGAATTTAAATCTCGAAATTTGGAGAAAAGCGAATTTATATCTCACAATTTGGAGAAAAAACTAAATTTAATAGGTATTAAACTGCATTCTAATAGGTTTCATCACACGGTGAAAGCTTTTGCACTTGACATACATGTCAATATCAGCTTGCGCATCGCGCAGCAATTACAGTATTATCGTAGACAATTGCGTAAATAACGCGCATCCCATCGCAAGACCAGAGAGCAGCAGAAGGAGGTGTCGCCAAACTGCTCCGACACGTCCAATGAGTTCCTGAGATTAATCTCCGATAACGAGGCCCTTCAGAAACGGCCCGAGAACGACGTGTTTTCTTTAGCCGAGGAACAAAGCGCAGCATCCAGAATTCGGCTTGCGCTAAACGAACCGAGATCAAATGAAACCCACGCCGAAACCCTTCAGAGAGCGTTAGAGAAAACACACAGGAGAACCCGAGAAGATAAAAATAACAGCGAAAAACACCTGAGCGCCGAAGCTCAAAGTCAGCTCCTGGCCGAGCGGGGATTTATGCAGAGCTGCGCTCCCAACCAAAACAACCCGAAGGCCCGCCGAAGGGCTTTTTTTTTTGCGCTGCGAGGTTAAACAGACGGAGAGCGCAGCTGTGTCACTGACAGAGAATGTCGATCCGCCCCGGCGAGAGGACTATCAGGTGTCCTCCAGCACATGTGGGAGCAATTTGGGCTTCTCCTCTTCTCCCGCACTTCATACGCTCGTGAGCGGCGGCGGGCCTCAGAAATTGAGCGCGACTTCATATTTTCCCCTCTGTGTAAGCATCTCGCTCCTCTCACTGCTTTTCCAGTCGTGCATCGCATCTGTCATTGATGCTGCTGCTTCTGCTGACCTCCGAACAGCTCCTTTCTGCCCGTGTGCTGGAGAAAAAAAACGCTGCCGGATGCCAGCGTAATGGGGCTGTTTGACATGTAACAGAAGTACGTGCTGCTAAAGAGCCCCGTGTGTTTGAGATGAAGTCGAGATGAAAACGTAGCGGAGCGTGTTCACCGTCTTTACATGCGTTTCTGGTTCTGTTGCGATTTCTCAATGCACGTTTACGAAAAACTCTTTTCCTTAACCCTTCATTAAAATGTAACGCCTTACAGATCACAAGCCCGTTTATCCACATCATGTAAAATGTCCGGTGATGAAAAATGACTTTTCTGTTCAGTTTTCCACATAGCTATTATAAAAAAATAAATAAAAATTAAATATTAAAATTATATATATATATATATATATATATATATATATATATATATATATATATATATATATTATATTATTTTATATATATATATAATATTATTCAATTATTATTTAATTATTTAATATTTAATTATTATTTAAAACAATTTTTACATTTTTTAAGAATTAAAATTTTTAAGAATCTTTTCGCAAAGGATGAATTGATCAAAAGTGACAGAAAATATTTTTACAGTGCTCCAGTGCTGTTTATTATAAATGCTATTTCTTTGAAATTCTCATTCCTGAAAGAAAAACGTAAGCGAATCTGCATATTAATATAATTTATACTAATACTAATTACGTATCATTTTACACTAACATGTGACACTAAGCACCTATGCGACGAGGCTAAACAAATACAGTTTTAAATGATAATTGCATTTTACAATACTGCCGTTTTTACTTTATTTTTGCAGCTTTTTAAAAAGCTTTTTTAAAAATAAAAAGACGTAAAAAAAAAAAAAAATCTACAATTTCGAACTTTCGAAACGTACTCATAGCTATCAAAATGAACGGGTTTACGAGATTCTTTTACTTGTTTTAAGTATAAACAATGGAGGCAGTAAGACGAATATCTATGTTTTAATGGATTTTAGCCATTTTTACAGGAAAACGACAAAACCGTGAATTAATAGCTCATTAAAAAGCCATGTTTTGCAGTACATTTCTTCGTAAGACGTGTTTTTGTGCGTTTCGTGATGGCATCCGTCCTCTGCACGGACGTAAGAAGATGTGATTATTGCCGGGACTGTAACGCGAGCGCGTGCTTTGACGTGGTTAACGAGCGGAGCGGGATTTATTCACCTGATTAAAGAGACTCTGGTGTACGTCACTCGCGGGACCGTCCTTCCCTTTTAACCTGCGCCTTACTTCTCTGCAGCCATCGCTCTTCTAATCAGACGTCCTTGATGTTTCCTTCAGCGTTTGTTGTTTAATTAGAATAAAGCTGCGCTCCAGCTCTATTCGCGGCGACCTCTTCCCTCCGTAAATGTTCGGCTGGCGTGACACGGGTGGAACGAGGAAAACCCGATCCGAGGGGAACGGGCGAAATGCAAACCATCCATTAAATTCCTCCGTTTCCTGTACAGTCTACTGCTACTTCGCCTGATGATTAAAACCATCTCCCTGCTGTCCGCCGCTATTTTTCCCATCCCGACCAAAACTACGCTGTCGAGAAAGATGGCACAGATGGAAAGTTCAGGAAGCGGAACGGACTGCAAGTCTTTCCAGGAGCATCAGAAACTATGGCAAACATCTACTCGTTGTAGGCCTCTATGCGGGCGAGCGTTTGGGACACATGCATAGACCCACAAAGCAATTACAAATAATATTAACGGAGCAAATAATTACATCATTTAGTTACTTGTTTGTCTTATTTTCGAATAAATTGGTGCAGTCAAATCATTAGTCGCAATTAATGATGTGATTTATAATAAAGGTTTTCGTTTACATAATATAAGTGTGTATATATAAATACAAACACGTGCATGTATATATTCAAGAAAAAAGTTATGTTTATATATGAAATATATATATATATATATATATATATATATATATATATATATATATATATATAGTATAAAAGATAAATAATACAAGTAGAAACTGTATGTATATGTATATATACATATATATATACATATATATACATATATATATATATATATATATATATATACATATACATATAGAAATACATATATACATACACATATATACACACACACATATATATATATATATATATATATATATATATATATATATATATATATATATAAATAAATAATATATAATATATATATATATATATATATATATATATATATATATATATATATATATATTATGTAAACAAAAACTTATTCTGGATTTGATAAATGACAATTAATCGTTTGAGAACACTATAATAACTAAATATAAATATTTATAATTTATTTAGAATACAAGGACTGAGTAGAACAGTATATTATATATAATATTAGAAATTTATTATATAATATTAGAAATAATATAGCTTATTATAATCATTACAAAACAATTAGATATTTATTGATTTTTTAAATAAATAATTTAACAGCATCTAATATTATATTATGAAAAGCAAAATATATATATATATATATATATATATATATATATATATATATATATATATATATATATATATATATATATTATAGCAAAAATATAAATAAAACTAAATAACAAAATAGTAAATAAATATGCACTGATTTATTCTAAACAAAAATATATTGTGTGTGTGTGTGTGTGTGTGTGTGGATTAGACTCACTTACGTAAAGGAACACTCCACTTTTTTGTGGAAATGGGTTCATTCTCCAATTCCCCCAGAGTTAAAAATATGAGATTTACCGTTTTGGAAACAGTAAAACTCAACTCATTAACTGTGGAGAAGTTTTCAAAAAAAAAAAAAAAAAGGGGGAGTGTTCCTTTAAATGAACATTAAGCCATTAATGTCCTTTAAATGACATTTAAAATCAGCTAACGTTTAATTTGAACTGCATTACGTGCATTTAAACCAGTACAATTACTGGATGTTCATACGGCAAAAAGAGCTAATTGAAACCTTATAGCAGTATAAAGCATTGATACGTTCTCCACAGCACTTTAGGGAACATAACATGATTTAATGAAATGGTACTTTATGATTCTCATCAAGAAAGAAGGATTATAATACGAATAAACCTAGAATTAGGGCCGAAAGAATAAACGTACAGTAAAATAAAGATGGGACAGCGGAAAAGAGAGAAACCCAAAAGGAAAGACTTTGGGATAACCATCATCCCAGAGAGATCAACGGAGAGTCCCGGGACGCCAAACCCGCCAGACAGCTAGACGGATGAAGCGGCCAAACGAGTCCATTTAGACGCTAAATTGGATCTCCCGGAGATGAAGATGCACATTATGAAAATACATTATTCCGTTGATTTATGTCGGCGAGGAAAAGGAATACTGCAGAAATCAGAAACCCGTACGCACGGTGCAGATGTGCACGTACCACTGGCGTATATTTTCACAAACCACGGCGGCCAGGAACACTTCAGTGGAGTTACAAATGAAAGCTCATTTAAACTGAAACGGACATCAGCGCATCCGTACGAACGGAGAGAGCTGTTTTATACATTAAATGATTCGGGAAGAAACGCCTCAACGATAAAAATGGAGGTTTCCCACCCTGCTGCTCGTGGGTTACTGAACTTCCCAAGAGTTTGCGTTTTCATTATTGGCGTTTCTTCAACTACAAGCCCTTTTATGATGTTTATTATAAACAACGGATCGTTAAATAAAGGTCATCATAAAATGGTTTTGGAAGCTTTCTACCAAGCCTTCGCCGTTTATTCAAATGCCTTTTGTGTTTAGGTTTTACGTCTTCGCATTCCAGACGCCAAAATATCAAAATCATAAAAATTAATGACATTTGCGAAACCAAGACCTAAACTGAACGGGAAAACAAACACGAGGCTATTCCAAATGATTTACGAGACTCGTTCGGCTCGATTATGGAAATGAAGAAAGGCATTGCTAACGATAAAATTAGCCTCGGCAAAAGAAACAGACGGGACACGTTCTTCATTCGCCGTCACGTGAGAGAAACTGGATTTTGATTGAACTCCAATCATCGTGGTGTTCGACGAACACTCTGAACGTCCACGTGATCGCAACAGCTGCAGAAATGGTCCGTAAGTAAAAAGCGGCTTGATCGACACGCTGCAGGTCTTGGTGGAAACGACTAATAATTTGTTGAGAAGTAATGGCTGCGCGCGGAGCCGCTTGAGGACTATTTTGAAAAGGCATCTTGTGTGGATTAAAGGTCTGCGCTCTTTGACTGACACGGGGCTCAATTTCTAAACTCTGCTCTTCCTTTGAGATTGATCGGCGTGTAACCGCTCGCCACACAGACGTCACTGCCTGCCGTCGGAAAGAAAGACAAATATTGGCATCGGGCTCCAACTGCCAGATGGAAAAATCAAAAAAGCGGGGGAAAAACCGATCGAGTGAGCGCTTAAGGAAAGACAGGAGAGGAAGAATATAAGGAAACGGAAAAAAAAGAAGTTTGACTGGGAGGTGCAGACAGAGATTGATGGGAATGAAATTAGTAACAGAACCAGAAAAAGGCCTTGCTATAATTTACACATTAGTTTTCCATCTACCAACCATCCCACCGTGTATATATATATACATATATATATACATATATATATATATATATATATATATATATATATAGAGAGAGAGAGAGATAGATAGATAGATAGATAGATAGATATAAACTTATCTATCATCCAGCTACCAAGATTTCTACATACCCATATACCTTTCTACATCTTTCTATCTACCCATATGCCATATATCTATATCTACCCTATATCCATCCACGTGTCTATCTAACCACCTGTCTATCCCTCAATCTACTTATGCACACTAGAAAAATGCTGGGTTGTTGTTTTCAATCGGCAGCTGGGTTAAAGGATTAGTTCACGTTTGAATTAAAATTTCCTGTTAATTTACTCACCCCATGCCATCGGAGATGTTTATGTATTTCTTTCTACAGTCAAAAAGAAGTTATGCTTATTGAGGTAAACATTTCAGGATTCAGAGCTCTTCGAAACGATCCGTCATTTAAAAAAAACAAACAAAAAAAGCACAAATGCTTGTCTAGATTGATCTAATCTATCTGTCCATCTACCCACCTACAACCCATTCATCAATCCATTCATCCATCCATCTATCTAGTCATCAACTATCTACCTACACACCCTTCAACTTATATTTCTACCTACCTATCTAGCGATTAACCATTCATCTACCCATTAACCCATCACCGCATCCATCCATCCATCCACCTATCCATTTTTCATTCTATGTAACATCAACCCATTCATCAATCCATTCATCCATCTATATTACTAATTAGTTACTAATGACCTGCTTCTATCATCTGATCGTGGTTTTATCTCGTTATTAGTGCTATTAGATCTTAGCGCAGCATTCGATACTATCGATCACAACATTCTCTTGGATAGACTAGAAAACTATGTTGGCATTAGAGGAAGCGCCTTAGCATGGTTTACATCATATCTATCTGACCGCTATCAGTTTGTGGCATTAAATGAGGAGGTATCATATCGATCAAAAGTGAAATATGGAGTTCCTCAAGGCTCAGTGCTAGGACCGTTACTTTTCAACCTTTACATGTTACCTCTGGGAGATATTATCAGGAGTCATGGTGTTAGCTTTCACTGCTATGCTGATGATACTCAGCTCTATATTTCAGCGCAGCCTGGTGATACACACCAAATTGAGAATCTAACAGAATGCATAGTAGATATAAAAAGCTGGATGATGAGTAACTTCTTAATGTTAAATTCTGAAAAAACAGAGGTGCTAATCATTGGACCTAAAAACCCCACATATAATAATCTAGAACACAGCCTATCACTTGATGGCTGCTCTGTTAATTCTTCATCATCAGTTAGGAACCTAGGTGTTCTGTTTGACAGCAATCTTTCCTTCGTCAACCATGTTTCTAGCATCTGTAAAACTGTGTTTTTCCATCTTAAAAATATATCTAAATTACGACCTATGCTTTCAACCTCAATCTACCTACCTATCAAACTACCCGTTTATTGACTAGTCAACCCATGGGACGTATCTACCTAACTATCCACCTATCGATTCATCTTTCTACCCATCTATCTACTCATCAACCCATTCATCTATCCATTAACCCATCTATCTATCTATCTATCTACTCATAAACTCATGTATGTATCAACCCCATATATCTATTTACCCAAGTATCTACTCCTACATCTATTACAAATAAATGGGTATACCTAATAATTTATCTACCTAACCATCTACCTAGCTATTTATCCATCTATTTATCTTCCTACCTAATCTATCTTCCTACCCCCATCTACGGTCACGGGGTCAGACGTGAGATCAGCAAGCAGAAGGTTTGCCGTTTAACTAGCTCCATGTCTCCTGCGAGGGAGGCTAAAAATACAGAGAGAAAGACGGAGGTCGAACAGACGATGCTTTCTCACCGGTGTTGACTTACAGCGCCTGGCACTCGACGTCCAAACAACTCCAACTTCCTGAAGATCTCTATACCTCATCGACCAGCAGCACGGCTACACACAATCTAAACACATGTCCGGCGAACAAAAATCACCGTCAGCTTCTTTTAAATTACCTATAAAGTGGAAGACGCTCGTGAAACGTCCCTGACAACCAACACCGGTGGGAAAGTGTCACTCTGTTAGGACAGACGTGTGCCGTTCGCCCCGTGAGCTGACGCGGCGTTTTCAGAAATAGTCCATCACAGGTCGTGTGCTAAGATAACACACAAACACACACAACACACACACACACAGAGCCAACACGTCACCAG
>NC_056701.1:4171189-4173689 GCF_018831695.1 Puntigrus tetrazona | reverse complement strand
ATTTTATATTGTAAAATATGCTTATATATAAAAACTAATATGTCCCTAACGTATATGTCCCTCAGAGAAACTCTTCCCAGCTGAAGATGTCGATTTAACTTGTCTTTATAAAATTCTACGATTTTTTCAACTCTATATCCATGTTATATTTTGTATGTGAAACATATAGTTTTATTGTATAGTCCACCATATGGAAAGTTAGCGAGTGATTTGTTAATGTAATCGATAAACTATAAAATATAGACAACGTAAAACGAATAATTCTAAACACAAATGAACAAGAAAAAAAAAAAGTTACGTAAAAAAATAAATGAGTAAAAGTGATTAAATGTAAAAACATAAAAAGTATAAATTAATAATAAAAAAGCTAAATCTAATAACTATATAAAAAGAAACATATAACAAATTTTATGTATTTTAAATCTATTTTATTTGTATTTAAAATATTTGTTTATATATTTAAGTGAATAGTTAAAAAAATATAGAATAAATTAAAAAGGACGAATAATGCAAATAGGTAAATAAATATGAACATAAAATAACTAAATATATGTGATATTACTGAAACATTTAAAAAATAAGCACATGCAAGTAAAAGTAAATAAATGCATGCATAAAAAGTACAAAAAATTAATATATGAAAAAATTGTATATATTTTTCTCCTTTGGTGGCCTCTCTCTGTGTCCTTCACTCATACAGTGTTTACAGTAAAAGAGCACGTTTCAAACTTATTATTGTGGTTAAAGCGAAACTAATAATTCTGGATCAAGCGAATGGGATATATTTAACAGCTGAAAAAGCGCTACCAGCAAACATCCCTTAAACGTAAATCAACGTCACATTTTTGCACAACGCGGTCAAACTTTCCCGGAGCAAAAACAATGCATGTCGTACATCACGCTGGCAAACGTTGACGCTAAAGAGAGCGATGTTTGTGTTCCTCGTCCACTTCTCTTTCCTCGTATGAAAAGTGCACAGGCAGGGTCGGCGGGAAGACGTTTCAGAAAGACGTCCAGAAGCCAAAAGACGTAGCCAAGACTTCCTCGGCATCCAGCTGCTCGCTTCAACAGGTTAAAATCAGAAAAGCCCTCGCTGCTAACCTTGCTGAATCTTGCATTATTATAAAAATCGACTGATATTTTCATAGATCTTCGGCTCTCGGAGGCTGCATTTATTTGATCAAAAATACGGCAAACGCTGAAAATATTTTGAAATATTTTTATGCTTTCGATTCACCATTTGCTATTTAAGTGCGTTTAATAACTTTATTAATTCCTGCGAGGAAAAGCTGAATTTTCGGCACCATTACTAAGCGTAACGTGACATGATCAGAAATGTTTACTCAGCAAATCAACAAATTATAATCGTTTCTGAAGGATCGCGTGACACTTATTATTAATAATACAATTATTAAACACACCTGGAAATGGTGAAAATGGTGATTTGAAACTGTACTTTTTTTTTTTTTCCTTATATATTTTCACTTTTTACTGTATTTTTGATCAAATAAATGTAGCCTCGGAGAGCCGAAGATCTATGAAAATATCATGACATTTCACCATATAATTAAATAGAATAGAGTTAATTTAAATTGTAATTTTTTTTTAAATTGTATTCACTTAAAAGTATTTATGTTATATATTTTTGTAAAAAAAAATACATGTATGTATAAGTATATATATATATATATATATATATATATATATATATATATATATATATATATATATATATATATATATATATATACACACACATATATATATATATACACACACACACACTGCTGTCATCCAACATCTTCTCTTGGTACACTCGTATCAAAACGGTCTGAAATGATGAGAATCAGCATGAACAAGAGAAAGAAAGTACTTTCTGTTCTATTTCTATCTGATCTGGATTTAATGACGCTTCTCCTCTTATCTGTAGTAAATTAGGGATGTTTCCGTCGTCCCGCCGAAGCTGAAAGCTGCTTGTTTTCTGGTGTAAGTGTAGCCCGCGGGACTCGTATATACCCAGCGTCTGCGAGCGTCTCCCACAAACCCCTGCAGTCGCTCAGTCTGCGTTTACTGCCCTCTCCGGTTTCACAAAAAGCAGCAGAAGCCGAATGGCGAAATCGAGAAATCTGGCCCCCGCGTCCAGAAAATATTCCCTTTCCTGTTTGCCCTCGCTGCCAGGGACCGCAGCCGCCTCAAACTATGAGGAGTATTTTCAGCTCTGTAATCTGAAACACACTCACAGAGACACGTACATCTAATGAGCGCTAACCGCACAAGACCCGCAGAACGGGAGAGCAGAGCATGCTGGGAGCGACCCTCGTGAGGTTATGAGCGATGCTCCTGATATTTAATAGGGATTACCACAGAAAACCGTTTCGATGCATCAGATTAGAAGCAGTTAGCGCTGAAGACCTGCTACGAATCATTCAGAAAACGGCTGTTTGTTATATAAGCTGTGAAGCGTCTAAACTGAAGAGACGGATGGACTAGTGACAGAAAC
>NC_056701.1:4166189-4168689 GCF_018831695.1 Puntigrus tetrazona | reverse complement strand
ATGTAACATCTAAATATCCTACAAAATAATTATACATTTTTTTATTTACATATAACATATGAATAATAATAACAGTAATAATACCCTGTGTCTACATTTACAAGCAAGACTGCTCTAACATCAACGTCATAACTCATTTTTCCCACACTCGCCATACCGTTGCATCAAACCTAACTACAGCTCTTTTATCAAGCGACTAATGTGACTCTTAAAGTGTTGTTTGAGAGCGCCGTGTCTGGACTGTTACGATCATGTGGTATTTGTTATGAGTCTGTGAAGAGAACTGGCAGAGAAAAGCCCCGCTGCAGACTGAGCTCGCCGTCGAAATCAGCTCAGTCAATCAGTGACCATCAGACGACCCCGTCACTCTCAAACACAGCCAATCGGACGCTAATGAGAGCAGGCTGCGACAAAACACATCCCTAATGAAGAGCAGAGACCGACCGAGCCAAGGAACACAAACACACGCTCAATACTGCATTTAACAATTCTTGTGAATAATTGTTACAGATAACTTTGTTTATTTATTTTTTTTTTTTAATGAGCAATCTTAGTGTTATAAATCAAACTGCAGTTGGGTTGTTTTAATGAAGTAACAATAACTTAAATAAATACGCACTGTAAAAAAAAAAAACAATTGCTGCGATTTTAACAGTAAAAAAAAAAAAAAAAAAAAAAACTGTAAAAAATGCTACCGCAAAAACCTGTTTAATGGTTAATGGTAAATTCCTGTAAAATTTACAGGAAGGCATAAAATAGACATTTTATAATATATATATATATATATATATATATATATATATATATATATATATATATATATATATATATATATATATATATTTATATATTTTTATATATATATATATATTTTTTTTTTTTTTTAATATATTTGTTTATTCAGTTGTATGTTACATCCAATGTCATTAAATATTTCAGTTTAATGAGTCTCGCCATGATGGTGTTTAGTGTATTTCAAAGATACAAAACAGATTTCAGTCCTTTAATAGGTGATGTATTAACAGTACATCAGTTAACGAAATTACGGCATCTAACCGTAAATTTTACTTAAAACCCTAAAACGCCGTTACCATATTTGTTACGGTTGAACTCCAGCACAGATGCCATTTGTTTTTTACTGTAAATTTAATACGATTTTTTATTTATTTATTAATTTTTACAGTGCAGGTAATTTACAAAATTAAAGTTCACTGAAAGTATATTTTTTGGTAACACTTAACTACAACTTTTCCCTCAATGAATCCCTAATTTGCTGCTTATTAATAGTTAGTACGACGGTTAAGTTGAGGTGTTAGAATAAGGTCATTTGTCAGCAAAAGCACGTAACTCCGCGTTTCATGTTTTACAGTTTAATAACTCGTTTCATCTCTGTAATCTCCTCAGATGGCCGACGAAGGTTGCTGTTGCTGATCATAGACTGCATGGATGTGATTGGACGCGACGCACGGATCTTTTCTCTCGTCACTGTAATGCACTGCTTTTGCAAGATTCGGCGAAAACATTTCGTTGTACAAGTTTAGCCGTAACTATACTGTAGTGTGCGGATTCAAAAACACACAAGAGCACAAAGCCGCAGCCGCGAGCCCATAAACCAGCACCTGCTTTAACGCTCTGATCACGTCCACGAGTCTCTGAGGATGAAAGGGTTTTCTGCTGTTAAACACGCCTCCAAACGAGGCCCGTCACGAGCCGCTCGACCGTTCACCTCACGGAGAAAACAGCTGCAATCCAACACACATGTTGGCGGCGCTGATTTACTTTAATAAGGAGGATCTGGGGAGACTGAAGGGCCTTTTCGCCTAAATTACAGCTAGACTCGACCCGAGCTCAGATGTTGATCCAGTGTCACGTTTCACACTTTGACCCGTTTTTGCTTTTCTCTCTCGATATTTTAGGATGAATTCTGATTATTCTTAACAGTTTAATACAATAAATAAATTTAAACACATAAAAATAAATTAAATGTATAACATTTTTTAAATACTAATAAAAACAGATACAGATATCAGCTTAAAATATTTTCCTAAACTAACCAATAAATATATAAATATTAAAAATTATGTATATTTAGGTATAAATATTTGATAATGCATAAGTAAATAATAAAATATATATAAATATAATTTTGTAAAATATTTAAAACGTTCTAAGTTTACAATATTTCTAATACATTAATATAAAATGTATAAATACATGTAAAAGGTTATCTAATAAAATAACTGTTTTTTAAATGCATACATTTAATATAAAACCGTTGAAAAATTATATGAAGTTATATTAAATAAAATACAGCTTTTAAAATACCTAAATAATATGTATATAAATGTTCAGTATTTTGGGAGAGAGAGAAAAAAACAAATCACAAAGCATTCAGTGCAAACTCCTCATGAAGTAATCAAGAGCCGTCACGCACACGTAAACTCCAGCATCCTCTGAGAGCACTAAACAGGCTGCAGCTCTGTTATTATTTCTTTATGGA
>NC_056701.1:4126189-4161189 GCF_018831695.1 Puntigrus tetrazona | reverse complement strand
GTCTGTGCGTGTGTGTCTGTGTCTGTCGTGTGTCTGTGCTGTGTGTGTGTGTCTGTGTGTGTGTGCGTCTGTGTGTGTGTGTGTGTCTGTGTCTGTGTGTGTGTGTGCGTGTGTGTGCTGCGTGTGAGCGTGTGTCTGTCTGTGCGTGTGTGTGTCTGTGTGTGCGTGTGTCTGTGCGTGTTTGTGTGCGTCTGTGTGTGTGCGTGTGTGTGTGTGTGTGTGTGTGTCTGTGTGTGTGTGTGTCTGCGTGTGTGTGTGTCTGCGTGTGTGTGTGTGTGTGTGTGTGTGTGTGTGTGATGTGCGTGCGTGTGTGTGTGCGTGTCTGTGTGTGTGCGTCTGTGTGTGTGCGTCTGTGTGTGCGCGTGTGCGTGTCTGTGTCTGCGTGTGCGTGCCTGTGTGTGTATATATGTTTGTGTGTCTGTGTGTGTCTGTGTCTGTGTGTGTCTGTGTCTGTGTGTGTCTGTGTCTGTCTGTGTGTGCGTCTGTGTGTGTGTGTGTGTGCGTGCGTGTGTGTGTCTGTGTGTGCCTGTGTGTGCGTGTGTCTGTGTGTGTCTGTGTGTATATATGTTTGTGTGTCTGTGTGTGTCTGTGTCTGTGTGCGTCTGTGTGTGTGTGTGCCTGCGTGTGTGCCTGCGTGTGATGCGCACGCGTGTCTGTCTGTGTGTGTCTGTCTGTCTGTGCGTGTGTGTGTGTGTGTGTGTGCGTGTTCACCTGTCAGAGCGGCGTCCCGTGAGACGTCCCACACCTGGACGGCCCTCGCAGACGCCAGGGCGAGCAGCCCCGAGGCCGCGGGGTGGAAGAGGACCCTCTCCAGACGGCCGTCTGCGCCGCTCAGAGTGAGCTCAGGGTTCCCGGGCTGCTCCTGACCCGGGTCACACACACGCCACAGCTTCACCTGAACCAGAGACAGACACCACAGACACATTCAACACACTCCACCCTGCTCCAATGGGACTCAACTCATCAATTATTCAAGAAGAAGAAGAATTTATGCATGTAAAAAAAATAATAATTCATAGTTTTATTTTTTGTATTATTAATTTTCCTTTTGCTGACTTATTCAATATGTATAAAACAATACAATTACAGCCTACTTGATTCGACTAAAAGTTCCTGCTACATTAGATTTTTTATTTGACTTAATATTGTTTTTTAGCTCAGAAACACATCACATTACATGCATTTATGTTTACATAAATAAATATAAATATTTTACTTACTGTTTCATTCAGAAATGCATCACATAAAAAATGGTGTACAAATATATAAACGCATGACACTACAAAAAAACGGAAGCAGGTATACATTTTTATACATTGCATAAAAAAAATGTACGTATGAATAAATTAATGAAATGATTTTGACTGAATAAAATAAATACATATTTTGCTTATTTCACTCAGAAATGCATCACATTACAAAAACATTTTAGTATTTTAAGTGGAAAGAAAGAAAGATGGGATCTTGAAGGAGTAAAAGAAAAAAAAACTATTCCTATAAATAAATGAATGCATGAATTAATTCATTTCAAATAAAAGCATAAAACAAAAAATATATGACATTTTTAAACATGGAAATAAATGCAACTAATAAAAACATTATATTGATTTAATTTAATAATAAATGCCCTGACTTTTTTTTTTTTTAATTATTATTTTTTTTTAATTTAATTTTTTTAAATTTATTTCATTATTAAATATCTGTAATATTTTTAAATTTAATATTTATAAATAAAATATTTAATGTAAAAATTCTGAAATAAAAATATATGATCATAATATATATATATATATATATATATATATATATATATATATATAAATAAAAAATATTAATATTAATAAACAAATACACAAAGTATGGTCTGAGTACATACACAATTAGTCTATATTTATATTTATATCAGTCTGCCAGGAAACAATTATGCTAATAGCATGCTTCCAAGATATTTCAATGAAAAACACAGAATAAATAACTACAATAGTGATGTTTGTTTGTTTGCTTAGGACGTTCACAGAAGATATCCGGTGATTTATGTGCTTGCGTGTATGATATTCCTGCCCAATCATATATTGTGACTTTCTTATCTTACTGTCTGCTCACTCACCGTCTCATCGGCCGAGCAGGTCGCCAGCAGATAGTCGTCAAACGGAGAGAAGTCCAGGTCGGTCACGAGGTCTGGGACGAGAGGAGAAGAATTAGGACACGGTCCTACGGGTTATTTTTAGCGGACGAACGCAGCTTTTATCCACGGACGTCCGCTTGTGTTCCGATATCTCACCGGCATGGCACGAGATGTGCGTCACGGTCCACTTCCCGTCAGGAGCGGCGTTCACAGAAGACAGGCCGAGCACGCCGCCTCCTGCAGAGACACAACAGACACGCTTACAGACCGCTTCTGCCGTGTTTCACCTGACGAGCGGCGGAGGAGGAGCTCCGTACCGGCCTGATCCGTGCTGAAGGCCACGAGGCTGCCGCTGGACTTGATGCGGTCGCCCTGAGAGGAGAAGGAGGATCCTCGGACGCTAGCGATCCAGCCCTGAGCACGAGCACAAACACAGGGGGATTAATACCACACTTCAAATATTCAACAAGACTTCATTACAGAGAGGACCAAACCGCTCTAAATATCTAGCTTGGGTCACTAAACAATAACTAAAAATAGTCGTTTTAAACTAAAAACAATATTGGTATAACAAAGTCCATTTAAAAAACCTTTTCTACAAATTAAAGTGATAAAAATATACAATTATAACATAAAAAAAAAAAAAAAAAAAAAATAATAATAATAATAATAATAATAATAATCATATATATATATATATATATATATATATAAATAAATCATACTTTAAAATTACTTGCTTTGCTTCTTTTTTATTTTAGATTTTTAACATACTAATATATTAAAATCTAAAAGATTAAGTGTTAAATTTAAATTGACTAAGAACATTAAAAATTAATGCACAATTAAAATCTGTTAATAAATTAAGACCTACTAAAAATGATATTTTTATGTAAATGATATTTTTATGTAAATAAACCAATTTTATAACACCAATATATATAAAAAAATCACGTAATATATATATATATATATATATATATATGTAAAAAATAAAAATGCTGAAATACAATAAAATTTAATTGAAACTAAAATAAATATAGATTACTGTTTAATACAAATATAACAACAACAACAAAAAAAAGAATAAATACTCAGAGTAAACTAAAATTTTACTGAAAACATGTATGTGACCATGGATCCCAAAACCAGTCATAACCTTCATTTTTTTTTTTATGCATCAGCTTTCCAGTGATGTATGGTTTGTTCGGCTGAAGGGCAATATTTGGCTGAGATACAACTATTTAGAAATCTGGAATCTGAGGGTGCAAGCTCTTAATGCATATTGCTAATTAAAAATCACGTTTTGATATATTTAGAGTAGAACATCTAGCAAATACCTTCATGGAACATCGTTTTATGCCACTTATTTTTGTGTTACCGCTATTCTAAAGTGAACTGAACCGAACCAGCTGACGCCTCTCGACTGAACGTCTGACTTCATCACAAACAGGAAAGAGGAAGCGGAGCGGTGACACACGCGCGCTCTCTCTTGAGGAAACGCAGAAGAGCAGCGAACGGTTTCAGATCCTTCCAGAATGTCAACAAGAAACAACACGCAGACGAGGAGCGTGTCTGAGCAGAAAGACCGTCCCAATCTCCAGGATCTGGAGCAGAGAGAAGAAACAAACGCCTGCTCGCCTCGGAGAGGATCACCGCCATGAGCCAGCACCATCAAAGATGAAAATAAGGCCTTCTGGAGTCTTATATATGCATTTAATACCCTAGACCGGAAAATATACACACAGTTTACACCTGCTTAATGATTAAACATATATACACACATACACGTACATATATGCATATATATACACACATATACATATATATCTTTACCAGTGTGTGTGTGTCATGTGACTTACACAGCGTGTTTCTTCAAGACAGAATGAAGACATCCGGTACAGCTGAAGACCAGTTACATCAATTAAACAATATACTGCACGCTGTATTAAAGCTGGGTGAGCTCCACCAAACACGTCACATCAATTAGTTCAGTCTTAAAGGGACAGGTCACCCGAAAACGAAGTTACTTTCTTCTGCTAAACACAAAAGAGGAACGCATGCAAGCAAACAGCTCTGACGGCACCCATTGACTTCTATAGTGAGGGAAGAGCATGCTACGCTTCTTCAGTGCATCATCTTCTGTGTTTATGGATGGCGAGTAAATGACGACGGTTTTCATTTTTGGGCGAACTGTCTCTTTAAGGACACCGCTAATCAGTCCAGACACTCTCATAAAGCAAAGCCCGACGACAATCTCAGAGTTGCATGACCGATAAATACATAATAAACCACTTGTATCAGAAACGCACTGATACTCGGTCTCTCTCTCTAACGCATTCACGCACTCCCGCACGCGCTTTATCTTTAGGGTGGATGCACGTACGACGCAGACGAACGCACAAGTGATCGCGTAAAGTATGTGAGGCATGCACTGCAAACCTAAGGCTGTCATTTAACGACGAGATCTGAGCCCGTTTGCTCCTGGAAAAAATAAAAACCTGAATCGCTGCTGAGTTCTCCATCTGATATGAATGTGCAAAGTTGTAGCTTTATCACCCACAAGCTATGAAATCTATCGATACATTTATATCAAGTTCTGATTTACCGTCAAACACACAAAACGATAAATGAACAGATTAATCATTAAAATTAAGCAACTGGAATGTTGCATGGTTGCGAAAATAAATATGAAATATGTTTATATTTTTAAAAAAGATTAATTTTAAAACATTATATGAAAGCAGATTAAAATGACTAAAAGTTACATTAAAATAGAATTAATATGAATTAAAGGCACAATAGGTATTCAAACAATATAGAAATAATAAAATGTTGAAATAACGCAAATCAAGGAAATAATGCCAAGATGAATATTTTAAAAAGAAAAATTATATACATACAAAATTACAAAAACATGTAATAATAAATAAATTATGTACATTTTAAAAATAATTATTATGTATATTTTAAAAAGAAAAAACCGGAGCGCATACAAAATTACTAAAACATTCAATAATAAATAAATAAATAAATGCATTATTATATATAATGCAATAGAATTTTTTTTTACTTTTGGAAAACAAAGTCTGGAAGCATGTATTTTACTATAACTTTATCATCAAAGTTATTTTTGAATTAGGACTTGTACAGCAAATCTGACTCTTTTACTAACAAATTATGAGTCATATCAAGTTTTTTTAAGTTTAAGCAGGTGGATTTTTACAACCTTGTTCATTTGCGATATTTTATTATTAAAAGAGACTAAAGTGATATTTTATTATGCTAAGAAAGAGTGAAAAAGCGATTCATTGAATTACTTATTGATCTTATTTTATTATTTTAATCATGCACTAAAAAAATAATCAATCAGAACATTTCACCTTGTAAATCATTAACTAATTAAAATGCTTCGCTCCAGATGCACCAAATTAAATAAACGCTATAACGTTTAGCGTCTCTCTTTTTTTCCACCGTTCTGTTTGTTTGCCATCAGACTTTATTCAATGCGTTCATGCCGTTTTCGTTCCCCCTGCCCCTTTCCAGTGAAACACGGATCGGATCGGAGCGAATCGGTCTCGAGTTCAAACACAAGCCCGGTGCATCTGCACTGAACGCGCGCTCGTAACACGCTCGGCGCGAGTGACAGCTCACGTGCGCCTAAAGCCCCGCCGAAGCGCGCGGAGCCCCGCACACGTTCAGCTGAGGATGGAGGAAGTCGGATCCGATCGGCGCATCTGCACCACTCCTTCAGCTCGGAGCCCGGAGCCCCTCGACCGCGCCGCGCGCGCGCCGCACGCCCCCCCGCGCGCGCGCGCGCGCGCCTCTACTCACATCTTTCTTGGGGACTTTGGGAGTGGTGTTCTTATATTTGGACGTCTTGAAGCGATTCATGCTGAGCTGCTGGCCGCGCGTTTGAACCTTCCGGGTGTCTCGGTGTTGTGATGATCGCGACGCGAGCGTTTGAATGAGTGCGTCCCTGTGACGCAGAGCGCTGATCTACAAACCATCGACGTGCGTGTGCGTGCGCGTGCGCGTGGGGATCCGTAGCTTCCGCTTGATAAGTTAGCAGGCTTGCGCTACACTTATATTTAAAAAAATCCAATTGGCCGTATTTTTACCCCGTTTGTACCCTGAAATACCACAGTACATTGTTTAAATAGCTTATGAATCGTAATTATATGAACAGTTATAGTTACAGTCATATGAGTAGTTATATAAATATGAACAGTATATAGAAACTAATATTTTTGGTATAAATATTTTTTTTCTATGTTTTCTAGTTTTGTGTGTGTATATATATATATATATATATATATATATATATATATATATATATATATATATATATATATATATATATATATATATATATATATATATATATATATATATATATATATATATATAGATATAGAGAGAGAGAGAGAGAGAAATAATTCTAAGAGATAAATATTATATTAATCAGTGTTAGCCTATTTTATGGCTGACATACTATTCTAACACTTATTCTTCATTTTGTAGCCTATATATAGTGTTTATTACATTTTCATTTATTTTTATTTCTAATTCTGATGAGATTTCATTTCACTAAACTATAAGCGAACAGCAGCAGAAATAATTGTGGGGTTTTTGCGTTTATTTTATTACAGTTAAAATGTATTTATTTCAAGCAACAACTAAATCTCTACAAACATTAATTGTTACATTTATATGTCTGCGTAGGCTATATATTCTGGCATTTAATTATTATTATTTGAGTTCAGACAATCACCTTGTTTTTAGAGGAAAATTGCCTAAGAATAGTAAATAGTATAATGTTTATTTTATTCAGTCTATTACTTTACTTTATTTCTTTACTAAACTGACAGTTATTATAATCTTGAATTAAGATAACCTTCAATTGTAAAAACGCACTTTTAATTATATCGGCTTTGCACGTTATGGTAACTATTTTGTGTTTAACGCCGGAATAACTTCCTAGTAACTCTATCTTCCCGAGCCCGTCCACTCCTCTGCAGCTCGCGCGGGGCCGTTAGGATAGGGTTGGCTAACTTGACCAAGAATCTCCCTCCTGGCGCTGGTGCGCATGCGCGCGCCGCTCGCGCACGCGCAGTCGTTCTCGTGTCTGCGAGCGGTGAAGATGGCGTGCTCCGCGGCTCGCTGGATCACCTCGGCGGTGTCCTCCGGTAGCAGACGGGCCTGCTCTCCTCTCCTGTCCGGCGCGGATGGAGCTCGCCGGAGCCTCTCGACGCTCCCGGGCCGCCGGGTTTGGACGCGGCGCGGCGGAGGAGCCGGGACTGCGGTGACATTGAAAGGCGTGACAGGTGAGAGACGGAGGCCTGGGCATCACACACACACACACACACACACACACACACACACACACACACACACACACACACACACACACAGAGAGCTAACTCTGAGGTCAACACGTGCGGATTTGATCTTCATTCAGCTTCATATGACGGTTGAAGACGTGATGAAGGAGCCGTTTAACGGTCACGTGTGACGTCAAACAAAGTTATTGCGTTCAATTCTAAATCAACTCATGCGCACGTGATCAAGAACTGCCTGATCGATAGTGTGTGTGTGTGTGTGTGTGTGTGTGTGTGTGTGTGTGTGTGTGTGTGTGAGAAGAGGTCACTCACTGCTTTCCCTCAGTTTCCAGAAACTTCTCTGACCTCGTTTCACGTGAGCTGGACAAATAAATACGCTTTATCGATTTTATTATGAAGTCAGAAACCCTTTTCAGGTACTTCCTAGCGTGATGGGACGTGGTGTATTTCTATTTGGGTCTCTATTCGGTTTCTAGATATGTATGTACTGAAGTGCATCATAGTAAACACAGTTCAGGGGTCATTTGTCTTTTCATGACCTCTGGTCAAACCCCGCTTTTGCTTCTGCGCATCATCATCATGTTTATTATTCATGAAAATTGATTCACTAATCAAATAGTGTTTTGTTTTTTTACATTGACCAAATTAAAGTACTGTGGTATTACCATCATGGCCGTTATAGTACTGTTTTTGTTTTGTTTATGGTAGGACTAATTGTGGCATAAAAATATGCAGTGTGGTCTAAATGATTCTATAATATTTATTGGTGAATAATTTTCTAAAAGGTTATTGATATTTATTATATAATAAAGCAATTGTTGGACAAGCTATAATTTTTCTAATTTATCAGCTGAACCAAAATGTTTTGCTAATATTTTCCCTTATATACACACGCGGCCTGTTTTTATTCTTATATTATAATCCTTTAATAATTTATTTCGGATATTAAAAATAATAAAAATGTATTGTGATGATGATAATTACTTAAGTATTGATTTTATAATGATTTAAAGCATTAGCACAGCAATAAAAACAATAATATTAAGAATCATTATTTAATAATATAATAATAATAATAATAATAGTAATATATCCTTTTTCAAAATATTAACCCACATATTTGCATTGAATAAATTGGTCGGTTAATTTCTGATATTAAAAATAATAAAATGTATCATTATGATTATAATTATTGATTTTATAATGATTTAATAATTTAAAGCATTAGCACAGCAATAAAAACAATAATTATTATTATTCAATAATATAATGATATTAATATCCCTTTCAAAAATATTAACTCACATATTTGTATTGAATAAATTGGTTGGTTAATTTATTATATAAAAATTATAAATTGTATTATGATGATAATTAATTACTTAAGTATTAATTGTATAATGTATAATATATATACTTTAATGTTTTAAAGCATTAGCGCAACAATAAAAACAACAACAATAATAATAATCATTATTCAATAATATAATAATATTAATATCCCTTTTAAAAGTATTAACCCACATATCTGTAATGAATAAATTGGTTGGTTAATTAATTAAAATTAGGTCTGACTTGAACGGTTAATATTAAATATTTTTCTAAAGCCAGTTCCTCTGAATTTGGTGTTTCTCTGTTTATTGGCCTGTGTTGTATGAATCGATGGTTGTGTTGACCGTGTTGTGTGTTACAGCGCTGAGCCCTTCTTCTCATGTCGTCTGTAAGACGTCGTTCCACACCAGCTCTCCCGCCAGGAAACAGGATTTCTACCAGATCCTAGGAGTTCCTCGCACAGCCACGCAGAAGGAGATCAAGAAAGCTTATTACCAGGTAATACTAGCCACGTGACCGCTGTGTGAATAAAGACCGGGGCTAGTTGTCACAGCGATGCTGCATTTTAGTAACTATGATTTGAGTCCGAAGCATACTTACAGACACTAGCAGTGCTGCGTGATTTAAGTTCTATTTTATACATATCAATTATTTACATTTTCTATTGGCCATACAGCAATGGTTTTATAGCTTCTGTTTTGTGCTGTATACTTTTTTCTTTTTTTTTTAAATGTATTTTATGAATAAAACAATAGGCAGATTTTTGTTTTTGTTAATAATCGACAGGTTTGCAAAGCGACCGACGAACAAAATTTAATTTTAAATGTAAATTTTTCAGCTCCGAAAAATCTAATTGTTTTGTAATATAGGTTTCCCGTACATTTATTTTATAATTTAATATTAATAATTATATATTGCATTGGGGAAACCTAAAAGTACATATAATATTAATTTAATATATATTTTAGGGGTAAACCTATATATAATATGTAAAAGTAATACTATTGTAATATGTTATATATTATAATCACATCGTTTATATATTTATTAATACTAAGCGTATTTATAATTTAATCTGATATAATTTTTTTATTATATTTAACTTTTTTCCTGTGTTTGCTGGATTATATAAATATATAAAATTATTATTTATATAAAAAAATATATATGCATTTTCCACTTTTACTTGAAATATATTCACTGGATCAAAAAGACGTTCTTGGCGTTTGACCGCTCGTGTTGTCCGTTCCTCCCGATTCAGATGGCAAAGAAGTATCACCCGGACACGAACAAAGACGACCCTCAAGCGAAGGAGAAGTTTGCACAGCTGGCCGAGGCCTATGAGGTTTGAAGCGTTGGCTCTGTGAAGGCCTGTCCTGTGAGCGCGGCCGGTTAATAACGAGTGACTGAATGTGCTTTTGCGCTCAGGTGCTCAGTGACGAGGGGAAGAGGAAACAGTACGACGCGTACGGCTCGGCCGGGTTCGACGCGGGTCAGGCCGGCGCGGGACATCAGCAGTACTGGAGCAGAGGGAGCAGCATCGACCCCGAGGAGCTTTTCCGCAAGATCTTCGGCGAGTTCTCCGGCGCTCGAGGCTTTGGGGACTTCAACGCCATCTTCGATCAGCCACAAGAGGTCAGAGGTCGTCTCTCGTGGAGCGGTCAGATTAGAGTTTTTGTCTACAGGACAATAAGGGCTCTACGAAATTAGGCTTTATTTTTCCTCCCAATTTTCAACTCATTTTTTTTTTTTTCAAATTCCATGTTATTTCTATTTTAGTACTGTCAACTGCATCCAAAATAAGTGTGTGTGTGCTGTATTGTGTATGTACATTTTTTATAAATACAAACAGTACAGTATATTTTGGAAAATATTTATATTATTATATAAATTATTGTCTGATTGAATTTCTAAGTCACATATTAATCAATGCTTTAAAATGCTGTTATATTAAACCATTAATATACAAAAAAATAATAATACCAATTTTTTATTAATTTTTCTAATATAGAAGTACATTTTACTATACAATAGTAATACATTTTGTAATGCATAGTATATCAATATAATTTGACTTTTTTTTTTTGCTGTTGAATTTCCGTGTT
The DNA here is from genome assembly GCF_018831695.1 of Puntigrus tetrazona. Lineage (NCBI taxonomy): Eukaryota > Metazoa > Chordata > Actinopteri > Cypriniformes > Cyprinidae > Puntigrus > Puntigrus tetrazona. Next base: position 4,150,285 of record NC_056701.1, on the reverse strand, counting down.
TGACATGCAAGTATGATTTATTCGACTGTGTTAAGACACGCAGAACATGAACGCACTTAAATAACTGTCCTTTTAAATGTCTTGTTAGATATTTAAAGAGGCGGTTCACGCAAAAAAAGAAAATGAACCTGTCTTTTACTCACTTTGGTGACTTTCTTCTTTCAGGCGGATCCAGTCGGAGTTATATTAAGCGATTGTTTTTGAACTTCCAAGCCTTTCAATGTAACGGCTGTGAAATGTAGTGCACGTATTCGTAATATAAACACATGAATTCACTACAGGAGGCCTTTATTCACCCCCAGAGCCGAGTGAAGTTTTATCACGAATACGCGCACTAAATTTCCCGTCTTCTGTACAGCCGCTGTGGACCATTGAAAGGCTCGGAAGATCAAAAGCATTGCTTAATATAACTCCGACTGGATTCGTCTGAAAAAAGAAAGCGCTCCCAAGGTGAGTAAAATGTGAACTGTCCCTTTAAGAATGTAATGTTTTACTGATGCTCCGTTATACCACGGTTTGAATCGGATTTATCTCTGTTCTGTGTGCTGGCAGTATGTGATGGAGCTGACGTTCACCCAGGCTGCTAAAGGGGTGAATAAAGAGATAACCGTGCACATAGAGGACGCGTGCCAGCGCTGCGGGGGCAGAGGTCATGAGCCCGGGTCCAAAGTCCAGCACTGCGCCAGCTGCAACGGGACGGGCATGGTACGTGACACCCTCCAGAGAACATCAGCTCGCTTAAGCCTGCGACGCTTGCTCTCCGATTTTCCAGTCTGAACCAGTCTGCAGACTAAAGCTGACAGATAGCGTGCGATGCTCACAGTCTCAGATTTATTGATTCATTTTTAGCTTCAGACTCTGATCCTAGTCGCGTGTGGTCGAACGCCGGTCATGCGTCTCCTAGCAACAAGGCGCGCGAGTTCGCTGCGATCAACTTCAAAGTCCGGTAGCGTGTTTTAAAAGCACCCGTGGCTCGTCCCCGCAGGAGACGGTGAACACGGGGCCCTTCGTGATGCGCTCCACGTGCCGGCGCTGCGGTGGGAGGGGCTCGGTCGTCACCTCGCCCTGCACGGCCTGCCGCGGGACGGGACAGACCAAGCAGAGGAGGACCGTCACGGTGCCTGTCCCTGCGGGTGAGTTAGCCGCGCCACTTCACACTCTGCCTTCAGCAAACGGATTGAGTTTTGAGGGCTTGTTTGCTGTGATGTTCAGGGATCGAGGACGGGCAGACGGTCCGAATGCCTGTGGGCAAGAAAGAGATCTTCATCACGTTCAGAGTGAGTACAACAACGCTGTTTTGAGGTTTCCGAGCCAACGTGGGTGAACCAACTGTGAACTTCAGTGCTCGGTCTCTCGGTCTGTAGACGGAGACTGTTGGCTGCTGTGATCACGTCCTGTGTGTTTGAGGCTCATTGTGGGTGTTGATGCTCCCAGGTCCAGAAGAGTCCGATTTTCAGGAGAGACGGCGCTGACGTTCACTCCGATGTCTTGATCTCCGTGGCTCAGGCCATACTGGGCGGCACGGTCAGAGCACAAGGACTCTACGAGACCGTCAATCTCTCGGTGGGACATCTTAATGCCGTACTGTACCATTAAAGCGGTTCGCCTTCCGAGATGTAGATGAGTGTCCGCTGCAGTGAACGGGTGCCAAAACGGCAGATAAAAGCGTCACAATAATCCACGTCACTCCAGTCTAACACGGGAACAATCCCATAGTTAAGATGCTCTTACCTTCCAGCAGTTGCTCTGTTCGAAATATAGCTTTCTCCGGCGAAAATGTCATCCGGCCTGGATCAGGAGAGAGATCCGAGCACCAGTAAGTGGTGGGTTTTGATGTGAGAGGACAACAACGGACGGACTTTTTCACTGCATTATAAATTACATTTTTGGCCAAAGCAACAATTCAAAGTTCGAACGTCTCAAATGCATTTCTTACAAAAGCTTAATTTTTGCTTAACTGATAACGGACTGGAGTTGCGTGGGTCATTGTGGTGTTTTTATCACTGCAGAAGATACGTTAGTGAGCAAGTGATAAAATGCAGATTTCACCCATTTCGATCTTACATGGCTCTCTATTGCATATAAGAACAGCTGACTTCTTTTTAAGATCCCGTCTGGGGTCCAGGCCGACCAGAAGATCCGGCTCTCCGGTAAAGGTATTCCACGGGTCAGCGGCTACGGTTACGGTGACCACTACGTCCACGTCAAGGTCAAAATCCCAAAGTAAGGTTACGCACAACACTGGACTTGTTTCGCTGCTGCCGTTGAAGGTTAAAATGACCGATCGGCGCGCGTGTCTTCATTGCAGGACGTTGACGGACCGGCAGCGAGCGCTCATGATGAGTTACGCGGAGGACGAGGGCGACGTGGAGGGAACCGTCAATGGAGTGACCAGCACCACCACAGGTACAGTAGAATCTGAGGAGCTTCTTCTCCCCATTTGAGAGAACGTTTAGCTCCTCCAGACAGCCACAAACCATGAAACCCTCGGGATTGTAGAGGTTCGAGTAAGCCGGTTTTGCGAATTCAGCAGCTCCAAAAAAAAGCATTTAGACGCTTACAAATGTATGATTTTGTCACTTTAGATGATACAATGTACAATAGGCGGGTTAATGGTATCTAAACAGATCTGCGTGTTATTTTCAAATTAAGCAAATAAAACGAGTACATACAAATATATTAAAAGTAATAAGTCAAATAGTGATATGCTGAATTGTATTTTGATCATTGGGGAAAATAAAAACCAATTTTATGGGATTGGGACTTCTTGCTCTTAGATGGGCATCCGTGGGGTTTTAAAGACCGTTGGGTCTCGTAGACTCATTCTTGTATTTGTTCGGTCTTTCAGGCAAAAGATCCACCGGTAACTGAGACTCAGCTTCACGGTAGACCTGAAGGACGCGGGAGAGAAGGAAGAGGGTCTTCTGCTGCGACGCTCCTCAGAAACTAGACACCGAGGAGCAGCGGAGGCACTACTGACTTCTAGGAGAAGATCCCCGAGGAACGTGATCTACGCACATTTACTCGTCTCACCTGAAACGTCGATGTCAGCCATAGATCTAGTCTTTGGTCTGCTATTGTACATTTATTTGTCCCTTTTCTCATGTTTTGAAGCAATCGGCTGAGAACTATAAGACCGTATAATTTCAGAATAAAGTGCGGCGTTCGAGATCTTGGTTTGAGCCGACCCCTCGCTGAACGTTACAGCCTCCTGCTCGATCAGCAGTGTACATAGACGGCTGTCCGTATTAAAATCAGTTTAATGCGTTGTTGTAGAGAGAAACAATGCAATGCAATGATGAATAAAATCTCAGATGACTGTAAATCATGTTGTTATTCAATAGATCGTATTTATCCTTGTGCATTGTTCACAAAATAATTGTTTGGAACACAAAGTTGGTAAAGATGACACACTGTGTTGCTAGTACTTAACTGAAGAAGAAAAAAAAAAGTTACATGCATTCTTCAAAATAAATAAAACTAGACTTATCACTTATGAGTCTGAAACTACTAACCAATTATCCTAAGTCGCTTTTCCTCTCAGTTGTGTCTATAAAGTGAAGGTAATACCAAGTTTAAATAAAGTTTTTAAACAAAGCGAACATTTCCTGGTTACATCGTTTCTGTGAAGCACTTGTCGGTCGCCGTAGAAAACAATTGAATCTCAAGCTTCTCTGAACAGCGTAAAGGTAAAGCTAAAAGAAATAAAACTACATTTATTATGAAACTGGTTTGAGGGTCACATACTACTAACCTTTTTGTCCGAGGAAGTAATAGCTAATTTCTCTAATCACCGTTATTAAGTCATGACATGATTTACTTGGTTGAGGTTAAAAGTTTTATTCAAGGTTTACAAAAGGGGTAGTGTTTTGGTTTTAGGACCACTTTGATCCAAACCTTGGTCCATTATTCTTGTGTGAAATTGTCACGAGGTAAAAAATAAAAATAGGACCTTACATTGACAATCGCATTTACGCACTGCCTCTCAAACCTTCGTCCGTCATAAGTAAATAATCATATTCGATTTTCTGTGTTTTCACATCCATGGCAAGCATTTTGGTAGGAAACAATGGCTAATATGAAAAAAAAAATATGTATATATATAAAATATCTTAAAATATATATATATATATATATATATTTATATATTTATATATATATATATATTTATATATATATATATATATATATTTATGTATATGTATACATTTTTAAAGATTAATTTAAATGTGGGCTACTTAAATTGATTGAAATAAAAGACGAACAAACGTTGAATGCAGCACAGTTGTGAATTTATTACTTATTACAGTGAACACAGAGCTGGAGGGAAAAATAAACATCTGAAAATAATATTTAAAAAAAAAAAAGTTTTAAAATTAATATAACACCAAGGGAGGAAAAAAAACACTGTACTGTATATCAACACCATTCCTCTCAATGTGCTTTTAAAAAATAATAAAAGCTCAGTAACTCCAAACAAAATGTGCCTAAAACCCAAACACGACCAACTATGCCAGCTCTTACAAAGCCCACAGGGGGTCTATTTTATGATCCGATTAGTAAAGCAACAATTCCTTTGGTTCAAAAAGCCCAAGTCCTGCTCAAAACCGTTCAGGGTCCGGTTTAACACGCAACGCTCTTCAGGAACAGTATTCAAGAGTATAACGGTGGGATTGTGTTAGTTCTGACCTAAATCTAAGTCATCTCTCTTTCTGAGAAACCTACTATTAGTTAGCAAACGCATGCCTCCGGAGGACGGACGCACAATCCCCCACAATCCTTTGCAAACGCGTCACCTCACAGCGCCCCCGTGAACACCGCTCATGTTAGCGTGTTAATACTTAACGGCAAAGGGAAGAAAAAACGTTAAAAATCGCCAACCGTTTTTCTTTTCGCGCCGTTATTGCATACACAAGCGTTAATATTCTAACTACAGCCAAGTCAGCTGAATGAATCACCTTAAGAAAAAAAAATATTCTAGTTTGTACAAATACAGTATACTGATTCAGCATTGTTCCCTTGTTTTAACTGCTTTCAAACGATCAGGTAATATTGGCTTATTGGTTACATATGCCCTCTGGTTATCGCTGGAAAATCATTTCTGGTTGAACACCAGTGAAAAATACACGCTTCCGCCGCTGAAAACGAAAAAAAGCAACCGCAAATTTAAAACTTTTGTTGTTGTTTTTTGTTTTTGTTAAAAAAAAAAAAAAAAAAAAAATGCAATAAAAGTGATTTATTGACCCACAATTCGGAGAAATTGTGTCGAAATGAAAAGCAAATTGAAAACCCGGAAAATCTTGTGCTTAAACCGTCTGCGTAGAACGACCCTGAAAGCCGAGCCCGTAGCGCAAGAACACAAAAAACGACTTTAAAATGCGCGAGCCCCTCCGTCTTTTACGTTCTGAACTCTCAGCGGAAGTACTGCTCGTCTGAGTGAATGCTGTATATATAAAAGCTCTTCTCCAGCCTTAAACGAGTGGACCCGAACTGAAAATTTACTCACCGTTCGGCTATAAAAGATACAGATCAGAATCGATTTGGAGAAATGCATCACTCGCTCATCAGCGGATGCCCTGCAGCGAATGGGTGCCGTCAGAATGAGGGTCAAAGCAGCCGCTAAAAACAGTCCGTCGGTTAACGTCTTGAAATAAAAACGCAAAGGAAAGAAACAAATGCATCATTTTTTAACTTGAAAAGCCATAAAGATCATCGCTTTCTCTCGTCTTGTGCAAAGATCAAACAGAAAGACGGTCCAAAAACAACCGCTGGTGGATTTTGAAGCCGTTCGCACTGATTCTGACGGCACCCATTCTCTGCAGAGCAATCCGTTGAAGAGCGAGCGGCCCGAGGATGAGGGCATTTTCAAAGTTTGATTTACGGCTGACCCGTTCTTTTGACTTCATCAACACTGACCGGTGCGACAGTAAAAACCCTACGCTATCCTGCGTTTAAACAGTCTACGTTCATACACGGAGAATAAATCACGTTCACCCGCGAGCGAGGGGGCAAACGGGACGCGCTAAGAGGGAAATGCTTCGGGGTGCCGCAAAGACCTTAAAGCGGCGCAAACCATTTGATCTCGTCCGTTATTGGAGCGTTTCCTTTCTCTCATTGGCTCACGGGAGATCACATGAGGTACCACGCGGCCAATCCGGCGAGAGCGGCGATCCAGGCAGCCAATAGGACTTGACCGGAGGGGTTTCTAAGCATGGTCACGGCCATCTGACAGACGTAAGACGATCCCCCGCTGGCGGCTGAAATAGAAGATAATGTAATTAATATATAGTGTTTAATTTGTTCGGTTTAATGCACGGTCTCTCAAACGGGTTCACAAAGGGATAGAGATAGATATAGAGAGATAGATGCACACACCTGTACATTTTAATAAGCATATAGATATTTTCCTTACATTACCTTACATTTTCCATACATTTAAAAATAAATAAATAAATAAATAAATAAATAAAACACATATACATATATACACACACACACACACACACACACACACATATATACACATACACACACATATACATACACACACACACACACACATATACACACATACACACACACACACACTTTTTAAATAAAAAAACAATTATGAAAATTAAAACAAAAGAATAATATTAAACAATAAATAACTGAATATATAATTATATGTCTATTTTATTTTTTAATAAACCAAATCAATTACTACTCTTTTTAATTGACTCCTAGACCTCTATAGGAATAAATAATTAGTGTAATTAAGGTATGGATTAAATGATCTGGTCATGTTTACCCATCTTGGCCGCATAATACGGACACTGGCTGACGTCTCCTTGCATCTCTCCGTGAGCGCCGTGAGCAGGACCGGCGTCCAAAACATCGTCCTCAAGGGTTTTTCCAACCTCCTCCAGTTCTCCAAAAATCTGCGGGCAACACGAGAGCACGTTTACAGCAACGGGTGACAGGAAACAATGAGCGAGCAATGAGGAAACGACAAGCGTTTCACGAGAAAGCTGGTCGTCACGTAAACGCGTTCAATCGCATCTCGCTGAAAACAATCAGACACTTTGTTAAAGGAGACGCCGCTTTGACCCAGTTTTGTCCATTTCATTTCAGCGCTCGTCTCGTCCGTGACCTGCCGCGAGGACAAAGCCTCCATCTGCTGACGGATGAAACCCTCCTCTTTAATTACACGCTCACCGGAGAGAGAGAAGGGATATGAACAACACGGCCCGAACGATCAGACTGATACACAGAGAGAGTGATCAATGCTTTCATTCAGTCTCAGAGTCAATGAAGATATAATGACCCCAAACATCAGATCCTGAATCAATCATTATCCTTCAAAGCCGCCTTAATATAAAGAATACAATTTTACCTTATTAAAAAAAAATTCTTAAAAGAACAGTGCAACTTTTATAATGGATCCAATGACATATGTATTATCGAAAATAGAAAAAAATTAATGTAAAAACAAATCATTTTATCTCAATCATTTATCATTTTAAAATGTGGTTAAATGTACCACTAAATTAAGTACAGTGTAAATTTTAAATGTAATTACTTTTAAAACCGCAATTATCTTTCTGCATTTGCAAATAAATAAAAAAAAAAAAAAAAAAAAAAAAAAATATATATATATATATATATATATATATGCATTATCTTCGATTTCAAAAATGAAAATGTTTTTTTTGGATAATAACATAATCAACAATACTAGGGATGCACCGATACCACTTTTGGAAAACGAGTACAGTACTTGCATTTCAGTACTCGCGATACCGATAATGCAGTACTTAATAAAAACATGATTTAAATTTACAGGTAACAGCTTTAGTCATATAATTTAACAAAAAAACAAGGGACTAGTTTGAAATTAAGAACATTTATTTAAAATGAAAAGCATGTTGTATGCAACATATTACAGAATAAATAATTGTCAAAATGTAAACAGTGACAGTGCAACTCAAAATTATTTTTTCAGTTTGTTGTAAACTCTGCCGCTTTGGACAACACAAGGGGCATTAATAAACATCTTTGCTATTTAGTGCACAATATTTGAATAAACTAACAACATCCACCAACATAGAACTGTGGCAGTCAGTGCAACTGAGGTAGGAATTAATATATGTACATGTACAACATGTACTGATGTTTTAGGTATACCCCATGTCTGGAGCATTTCCTCAAACACATGCGCTATAGCCTGGCTGGTGTGCGAGCCGCGGAATTGTTTCGCATGTAATATGGCTCGTTGCGGCGTGAAACTCTCGTCTATCCACTGAGAGGTTAGGCTAATTAGCGACACGGGGCTAACACTGCTTGTCCAAATATCCGTGGTGAAACTAAACGCAGAGGAGGTTTGCAGTAGGCTGTGGATATGTTTTTTTTCACGGAGTCGTGTAGTTTAGGCAGCTCCGTGTCAGTCATGTAGCGGCGGCTCCAGAACATGAAGGAGACGCAGGAATCCCACATTTTCTACCTCCGAGAGTGCAATGTACTCGATAATTGTTAAATGCGCTACCTTTTGAGCCTCCTCTGGACAATTTCGCTGAGCACAATTTGCAGTCCGCCTTTGTTTTGTCGCCTTCATTCACTTTGAAATAGTTCCACACGGCTGACATGTTTCGCCTCGCCTTCTACCCGCTCTGAGCTGGGGGCGGGGCACTCGGCGCTTGTGATTAACATACACGCCGCTCAAACATAGACAATTCTCAGACTGTGGTATCGGTCCCCGGTATCGGGGGACTTTTAACGAGTACGAGTACTTTAGAAAATGTGGTATCGAGGCCGATACCAGATACCGGTATCGGTATCGGTGCATCCCTAAACAATACAATTTAAAAATATAATGTACGCATGTATACAAGTTTTTATTTATGAATATATACGTACGTCTATTTAATTTCAAAACAGAAGAGTAATAGCTTCAAAATTATTTTTTTTAAAATATTAAAAATATACAAGTAAATACTTACTTTTACAAGTACATTAATATATGCCCATTTATTTTCAAAATAAAAAAAAAGTAAAAATCTTAAACGAGATTGCTCATAAAAATACGAAAACTAAAATAAATTAATTAGCATGTGTCTATTAATTTGAAATTAACATTCTAAATCTATTAAATATTTTCTTATTTTATATAATTTTCTATATTTTCGTATTATCCATTTAACAGAAACCTAAAAGCGAGCATTTTGATAAAAACATTACCAATACATTGTAACAATGAAATTATTTATACACATTATTAATAAACAACTATTTATTTGCATCCATTAAATGTTTTTTTGGGCTCTCCTAGGAGCACGATCATAAACTAAATGACCCTAACAACTAAACTGAACCAAACTGTGTTTTAGTGCATCTTGAGCATCCCACAGGAAGCGCTCCACTCACCTCCATGTTGAAGTGGAAGGCCAGGACGGCTTCCTCCACGATCTTCTGCTTGGTGTGCGAGTCCAGCTCCAGCTCGTTCATCCGGCTGCGGTACAGCTGCTTGAAGGCCTTGGCGCTGTGGATGCCGTCGAACTGGTAGAAGCTCAGGCCCTCTCCTGTGGCCGGCAGCTTCATGGCGCGCTGGGCCACCTTCCTGAGCACCTGGCCGCCCGACAGGTCTCCCATGTAGCGGGTGTAAGCGTGAGCCACCAGAAGCGCGGGCTGCTCGCGGCCGATCTGCCGGATGCGCTCCACGTAGCGCCGGGTGGCCGGAGACGGGCCCGTCTGGTCCTGCCAGTCCTCGCCGTAGAAGTACTGCAGGTCCCGAGCCAGAGCGTCCCGCCGGTGCAGCTCGTGAGGGAAGTAGAGCGCCGCCAGGTCGGGGTGATCCTTGTTTCTCTCCAGCTCCTCCTCCATGGCGGAGTACGTGAAGTACAGAGCCACGTGACCGAGCTGAACAAACACACAGCAAGGTATTACAGTCATCCCAAACTAGACCCACTTCTTTCTCTTAGTTTAGCTGAAATAAAGTCAAATGGAAATATCTGAAGAAGAAAAAAAACAAAAATAAAAAAAAAAATACATATATACATATATGTGAGAGAGAGAGAGAGAGACACAGAGAGAGAGACAGAGACAGAGAGAGAGAGACAGAGACACAGAGAGAGAGAGAGAGAGAGAGAGAGAGAGAGAGAGAGAGAGAGAGAGAGAGAGAGAGAGAGAGAGAGAGAGAGAGAGACACAGAGAGAGAGACACAGAGAGAGAGAGACAGAGAGAGAGACAGAGAGAGAGACAGAGAGAGAGAGAGAGAGAGAGAGAGAGAGAGAGAGAGAGAGAGAGAGAGAGAGAGAGAGAGAGAGAGACAGAGAGAGACAGAGAGAGAGAGAGAGAGAGAGAGAGAGAGAGAGAGAGAGACAGAGAGAGAGAGAGAGAGAGAGAGAGAGAGAGAGAGAGAGAGACAGAGAGACAGACAGAGAGAGAGAGAGAGAGAGAGAGACAGAGAGAGAGAGAGAGAGAGAGAGAGAGAGAGAGAGAGAGACAGACAGACAGACAGACAGACAGAGAGAGAGAGAGAGAGAGAGAGACAGACAGACAGACAGAGAGAGAGAGAGAGAGAGACAGAGAGAGAGAGAGAGAGAGAGAGACAGAGAGAGAGAGAGAGAGAGAGAGAGAGAGAGAGAGAGAGAGAGAGAGAGAGAGAGAGAGAGAGAGAGAGAGAGAGAGAGACAGAGAGAGAGACAGAGAGAGAGAGAGAGAGAGAGAGAGAGAGAGACAGAGAGACAGAGAGAGAGACAGAGAGAGAGAGAGAGAGAGAGAGAGAGAGAGAGAGAGAGAGAGAGAGAGAGAGAGAGAGAGAGAGAGAGAGAGAGAGAGAGAGAGAGAGAGAGAGAGAGAGAGAGAGAGAGAGAGAGAGAGAGACAGAGAGAGAGAGAGACAGAGAGAGAGAGAGAGAGAGAGAGAGAGAGAGAGAGAGAGAGAGAGAGAGAGAGAGAGAGAGAGAGAGAGAGAGAGAGAGAGAGAGAGAGAGAGAGAGAGAGAGAGAGAGAGAGAGAGAGAGAGAGAGAGAGAGAGAGAGAGAGAGAGAGAGAGAGAGAGAGAGAGAGAGAGAGAGAGAGAGAGAGAGAGAGAGAGAGAGAGAGAGAGAGAGAGAGAGAGAGAGAGAGACAGAGAGAGAGAGAGAGAGAGAGAGAGAGAGAGAGAGAGAGACAAAGTTTACTTTTATAATTAAAATAACAAAATAGAAGCTAATTAAAAAAAATTAAATATTATAATAGTACATAAATATTAGTAAAATATGTGAAGCACTATTTATACTAGTATTTTTTAATTTTTATGTTATTAATATGGTATTGTGACAAGCTCAGTTATAATTTGAGAATTTTACTGGAAAACGTTTACATTTAACATTTTAATAAAAAGAAAAATGTGTTTTGATTCAGTTGCAATTACTTCAGTAAAAAAAAAAAAAGTGAGAAACTGTCTTGGCAACTAAATGATATAATAAAAATAGTGTATTTTTTATTTATTACTTTAGTTCACATTTACATTATTACAAAATATACAAAATAAAAGTTTGTTTCCACAATGCATGTATGTGTACCGTGTATATTCTTACATTATAAATTAATAAACTGAATACATAAGCTAAATATTTTCCTTAAATATACACATGCATGTGTTTGCATACATGCACACAATAAAATACCACTAATTTTTAGTATTAAAAATAATAATTTTAGTCAAAAATAATAATCCTGGGAATGCGGATGCAAACTAAACCAAGTCTATCCTAATAAGGATAAGGCATTTTCCGGACAAAAAACAAACACCCAACGTTTAATATGCTAAAGTGATAAATTTGGCACATTATTCGCGTCTGAATATCCTGTTTTGAGAACATCATGAACCTGAAACGTGAAGCTCCAGGTACCTTAAAGAGCTCTTTGCGGATGCGTCCTCTCAGAAAGTCTTTGACGAACTCCGTGTTTTCGGCCTTCTCGTGAACGTCTTTGGTTCCCGCCGCCAGCATCTCTGAGAGATCCGTAGGCCTGCGGGGATCAGATGACAGTCAGGGTCGCTCTCACTTCAGTACAGTGTGTGTGTGTGTGTGTGTGTGTGTGTGTGTGTGTGTGTTGCACCTGAGGATGGTGACGCCTCCCTCCGGACGCACCGGTCCTCCTCCGTTAGCGGCGCTCTTCCCGTCGACGGCATCTTCTGTCCTCGCAGCGCTCATCCCTGACCTCTCACTACACACACACACACACACACACACACACACACACACACACACACACACACACAGAGCTGCCTTACATCCGGCAATGACTTCACAGGATAAAACGGGCTTCAGAGGCAGCGCTGATAAAAGGAGCAATGTATTTGGTGCAATGTGTTCTTGTGGTTTAAGTTAATTTCCACGTACTGTACATTATTGCTATCTATCTATCTGTCTGTCTATCTATCAATCTACCATTCGTCCGTCTATCTATCTATCTCATTCAGTCGTGTGTCTACCCATCTATCCATCAATCATTAATTCGTCTACTCATCTATCCATCCATCTATCATTCATCCTGTCTGTCTGTCTGTCTGTCTATCTATCATTCAGTCATCTGTCTACCCATCTATCCATCAATCATTAATTCGTCTATCCATCCATCCAACCATCCATCTATCTGTCTATCCATCCATCCATCCATCCATCCATCCATCCATCCGTCCATCCATCCGTCTATCCATCCGTCTATCCATCCATCCATCTTCTGTCTATCCATCCATCCATCTGTCTATCCATCCATCCATCTGTCTATCCATCCATCCATCCAGGTAAATTTCAGCTCAGCTCAATCAGCGTAACGCACACTAGAAAGGTCATTCGTATTTCTCATTAGGTAAAAGCTACTCTCTAATCTGATCTGTTAGAGCTGAAGGAAGACCATCTCTTCACGTTTTCAATGTTCTTATGGAAATGTGATACGAGCAGCTCCGGACTGATTTAAAGCCTCCAAAGTTTGTGCACATCAAGATTTCACAATCAACACAAACCTGACCCATTTCTTTCTTTTAGTTTAGCTGAAATAAAGTAAAACAGAAATATTTGATGAAAAACTGTGTTAAAAATAAATAAATAACATTATATATTTATATTTTATTTTTTTAATAGGTTATTTGTCAGGGTGGCATTTTTTATATAGTTTTATATACACACACATATACATACATTATTATTATTATTATTATTATAAAAGCTACATAGACATTTAAAAGAAACCAAATAAAATAATACAATAAGAAAAACAATTATTTTACCTTAAACTAAATTAAAACAAAATACAAATTTGTTTACTTTTATAATTAAAATAATAAAGAGAAACTAATTAAAAAAATATATACATATATTATAATAGTACAAAATTATAGTAAAATATTTACACAATTTTTTTTATGTTATTAATATAGTATTATGACCACTTTTACTTTTTTGTATTTCCTGTTTTCATTGTAATTTTAGTTACATTTAGAGAATTTTACAGTTACATTTAACACTTTAATAAAACAATATGCGTTGTTTCAGTTGAAATTAGTTTAGTACTTCAAATTAAAAAAAAAAATAGAAACCAAACTTAACGATCTAATAAAAATGTAATATTTCTTAATATTTTGTATTTGTGGTTTCAGCCCACATTTGTATTATTACAAAGTATACAAATAAGCGTTTTTGTTCACATAATACATGCACGTGCGCTGTGTATTTTTATTACTCGTATATAAATACACACACACAGCATATATTTAGTTTGTGAACTAAACATAATTCAGAGCAACGTAAACAGAGCCTCTTACCTCCACCTCAGCCAGTGACTAACTGATACAGATGATTGTTAGAGACGACCCCACACACACACAGAGAGAGAGAGAGAGAGAGAGAGAGAGAGAGAGAGAGAGAGAGAGAGAGAGAGAGAGAGAGAGAGAGAGAGAGAGAGAGAGAGAGAGAGAGAGAGAGAGAGAGAGAGAGAGAGAGAGAGAGAGAGAGAGAGAGAGAGAGAGAGAGAGAGAGAGAGAGAGAGAGAGAGAGAGAGACAGAGAGAGACAGAGAGAGAGGCTGTTCAACGGCGTTTGTTTGCAGGGAAAATGAAAACACAGATGCGAGCAGTCCCAACAAAAGAGCAGTCACGAGCCTTCTGGTGTTTGCCAGAGAAAACGCCGCCTAGCCTCGCTGTCCCGTGACCGGCGTCCGTTCACGAGCGCGAGCGCACCGAAACAACCCGCCGCCGTTGTTCAAACGAGCTAGCGCCGAGACCTGAATGCAGTACTTACGGTCACTGATAACGCTGCAGGAACGACGACAGACTGGTAACGGGTTGCGGAAGCGAGAGTCGGCCGGATTCTCGTTGCTTTTGTCCGCGGAGATCTGGCTCTCCGTTACGAACTCAAAGCAGGAAGCTGCCGGATGAAACCACGTGTCTGTCGGCGCTGACTCTTAAAGGCGCAGCGACCGATAAATTCAAGTTGAAATCAGCAGTAAAAATAATCGCGGGGGGTTTTTATGCCATCATTTATTTTTCGTAATTACGTTTTTGTTCTCCAAAAATATATTTATATCTGGGCGTTTTTTCCATAATTGAGAGGTGTAAAAAACAACTGAGATGAAAAGTGCAAATTACCTATAAATATTATTATTATGGGGCAAAAAAAAATTAATTGTGGTAAGTTAACTCGAAATTATGAGGGAAAAAGTCACAATTCTGCTTTTATATTTTGCATAAATAAATGAAATAAATAATGTAATAAAAGAAAAAAAGAACAAAAAAAAAAAAAAAATATATATATATATATATATATATATATATATATATATATATATATATATATATATATATATATATATATATAATGTAAAATCTGAAACATTAAATATAAACTTTAAAAAATTACAGGTATCTTTATTTATTTTATTTTTTTATTTATATTTAATTTATCTAGTTAGGCTCAGATATTATCTCTGAAAATAAACAGTTACTCTGCATTTTTTGTATTTTTTTTTTTTACATTTATTTACTAAATAATGAGAAATAAATCCGGGTCACTCATCGGTGGACGATACAAACAGTGCACTGCTAGTTTACAGTTCAGCGCATTTAGCAGCCCCTTTGAGTTTTCAGTGCGTGTAGAACGATTTCATGGAAAGGACATGAACATATCTATATTAATTTCTCAACCTTTATCATTGTCATTGTGGCTTGTGTACATTTTTAGAACCTAATGTAAAAAACTTACGATTGATTGTGATATCTCTATCAGATCTCTATTTAAAATCAGTGATGTGTTATTGATTTTAATATTAATCCTCGGTGTAAACCTTAAACGCAAAGCCATTTTCACCAAGGCCAAAAAACAAACAAAAAAGACTTATGGTTTAAATAATATTTGATTTATTATTTTATTTACACCTTTTTTATCATTGGGATTAAACGATAGTTCAAGACGGCATTGATGTGGATAAGACGGATCAGAAGGAAGGGTTTCCAAACCCAACACGTGACTGCAGTTTGTGAATCTCTTCTAGAAGCGTCTCCTCTTGTAAATTCATCTGTAAAACCAAACTTTTAAGAGGTCAAAATGAAATCAGATACCACAGGCACCTCATGCGCTTCGACGTTGAACGGTACAAACCTTTACGGCATATTTAAACGACTGCTCCGCCTCTAGCTTCCTGCCGGTCTGAAAGCACAAAGCAACTTAAAATCAAAACTACGGTCAAAATATCGCCTCTGTTATAATGTTGAAAGAACGCGTGTTTCCCGTTGACCTCCGTTATATATTTTGGACATAACGTGGAGGTCAGTGGGATCTGAATGACAGGGAGGGAGAGTGATTGGCGGGAGGGGACGAACGAAAGGAAAGTCGGTCACTCACCTGTAAACAGACCAGAGACAGGTAACCCCACACCTCTGGGTTCCTGTTATTCAGAGCGTTGGCTTCAGTCAGCGCCTCTTCGGCCTCAGTCAGCTCCTCCAGCTGTTCGACAGCACATTTAAACAACACTAAAGCCTAGCCTACTGTATCATATGTGGATACGCAAATTACTCTGAATGATCACGCACCTTCAGTTGTCTCATTCAAAGTTCATTAGCAAGAAAAAGGCCTTTATGTGTATTTGTAAAAACCTCCACCTTCAGGTCGTGCCTCACATGTGCCGGTTTTTATGAAGTGAACGTGAGATCAAAGGAATGGTTCGGCTAAAAATGATCATGACGGCATATTTTGCCGCCCTAGGTGTATACGACTTTCTTCTTTCGGACGAACGCAGTCAAGAGTTCGAAAACAAATGATCCCGGCTCTTCCAAAGCTTGGTTAAGCGAGTGGATAGTGACCATTTTATAGGGTAGTGTATCCCATTCACGGAGCTTCAAAATAATGGCCGCTATCTACGTGCATTACCAAGCTTGGACGAGCCAAGATACATTTATAAAAAAACCATCATACACAAGATACTTCAGGTTTATAGGCAGTCATTTTCCTTTAAAAAACCATAAAGTCATACACACCTAGGATGGCTTCAGGTTGAGTAAAATAGGCAGTCATTTTCCTTTAACTTTAACTTTTATGCTGTTAGCGATATTTCAAGATGAACACTACTGGCTCAATTTTGACTTCTTCCAATCACAAACTCTCCTTCTATTCCAGCAAAGCCCTTCCATCTATTCCAGCAAAGCCGCAGATGTCCAGCTTTTCTAAACGCGTTATGGGCTTGTACTCACTCTATAGCAGGCGATTCCCAGCCTTAGCCAAGTCAGGCACGACGGAGAGCGTTTGCAGGCCCGCAGGAACACAGCTTTGGCTTTTTCGTGCTACAGAGGGAGTGAAGCACACGCCAAAGCTGCCTTATCGAAACCAAAGACACCCAAAAGCAGCTACATCGATCTATACTCACTTCTCCTTTCTGCAGATAGATGGAGCCCAAGCGAAGGTAGACAGAGTGTGTGTCCGAGGCGTCCAGCACTGAATCCAGAGTCCGTTCGTAGCAGCTCTGGGCCTGAGCGGAATCGCCCTTCTCGTGATGCAGGTGACCCCACAGGGCCCACGTGTCCGGATCCTGTGAGGGACGGATCACAGGAGAAATAAGTCGCTTGAAGCGCGTCTCAAAAGAAAGGAAACGGAAAGACACCGACCTGGAAGTCGTCGGCCAGCGCCTCCTTCAGGCTGGCCTCAGCGCTGTCGTGATCTCCTCTCAGCAGGTGGAGTTTGGCCAGAGCGAGATGATACGAGCTGACCGTGCCTCTGTCGGGAGACAGCAGCTCTAGAGCCAGGGCACGCTGGGCCATCTGAGCACACAACACCATTCAGCCTTTACTTCAGGATTAACATCTTCAGCTTGTTTGATATGTTAGAGTTCGAAATGCTATGCAGAAAAACCGCAAGGAATACGGAACCTATCATTAAAATACAGTCATGGTCAAAAGTATTGGCACCCTTGGTAAATATGAACAAAGAAGGCTATGAAAATGAATCTGCTTTGTTAATCTTTTAATGCCCAAAAAGATAACCTTTCGTTGGCCACAATTAACAGCACGCTAATTTTAACGACTCTCTTCTTAAAGCCATTTCACTCATTTGTGAAGCTCAGTTATCTTTTGCCGCAGATAAGAAAAATACATTGGTTTTTTTCCTCATTGTGATGGATGATTAAGGGAATTTGGGCTTTGTTTTCCATCCATTTTCTTCATATTTCTGTGAAACTGAAAAATTTGGCTGGATAATCACCCTGGAGTGCTCCAAACTGTGAATATGAATGGGAATATATTCAGAAATATTTTAATTTCTTGGCGTGCCTATAATTGCATCTAACATGTATTTGAGAAAAAAAAAAACCTTTATTTCATAATAATATTTCCCACCATTTTAAATACTTATTATCCAGTGAAAGGTTAGATTTTTGTGAATAAAAAAATAAATTAAAAAAAAAGAATTAGCCCTAGCAATTTTCGCAGCCTTCTTAGATCATATTTACCAAGGGTGCCAATATTTTTGTCCATAATCGTATCAACAGCCACATTCTGCAACTCAATCCTGAATTACACAAGTAAACAATCATAACCTAGAGAATATATAAACGTAGAAAATAAGTTCAGCCTTGCGTCACAGGAATACATTACATTCTACAATATATTTAAATAGAAAACTGTTGTTTTAAATAAAAATAATAGTTCACAATATTATGTTTTTACTGTATTTTTGGTCCAATTAAGCCTTGATGAGAATTTTTTAT
The DNA here is from genome assembly GCF_018831695.1 of Puntigrus tetrazona. NCBI lineage: Eukaryota > Metazoa > Chordata > Actinopteri > Cypriniformes > Cyprinidae > Puntigrus > Puntigrus tetrazona. The sequence goes on along the minus strand of NC_056701.1, from coordinate 4,132,074 downwards.
TTTGCCTTTCAGACAAAAAACTTGAATGGAAGCGAACACTGATTAATTTTCGGAAAAACCGTAAATAATTTACATAAAGAAGTCTTAAAGGAACAGCAGCAAAAGCAGCCTGAGTGTCAGAGAGAGAGGTTGCGTGTGCTATTTTAATAAAGGATGACTGTCATGGCGCAGGAAACCTTCTAAATACGCTTCATGTGAAAACAGACGTCTCCTTTACTGTAAAAGTGATCTACTGTCGTGACCTGTACTGCGTAGTTCTGCAGGAGAAACCACGCGGTCTCCATGTAGATAGTGGTTGGGGGAATTATCTGCTGTACTTCCTGTTCGCTCTCCTGGCTGCTCTGTGGCGGGTTTTCTTCACGTACAGCATTGGCTTCGTCCGCACGCCCACCTTTAAACGAACGACCCCGGATCAGCTATGAATAAAAAAAGCTTTTGACACAGAGAGGACGGACACGAGGCGGTCACCTGTCTCCTCCGTGTTCCCAGCTGGAGTCTCGCCGCTCTCGTCTTTCTGCTCCTTCTTCCGACCAGACTCTGAAGTCCTTTCCGGCCTAGACGGTAACTTGTTCTGATGGATCGAAATAAGCCGCTTACCGGCTTCCCGAAAAGCCATTTCCGCCTCTATGAGCTTCTCCCGAGTCTGGCAGAATATACCTGAGAGCAGTTTGACACACATTTCCGTCATTCTGCCCAGCATTATTGTACAAACACGCACCGCGTAATCTATCCTCACCAAACAAAGCCCAGGCCACCACGTTGTTGGGCTCCACACGCGTGGCCCTCTCAAAGAAGGTCTCGGCGTCCTCATAGCGTCCGTTCATCTCCGACAGCACGCCGCACATGAGCAAACTGCACCGGACACGAGAAACGAGTGAGTCAAAGCCCTCCTTTAGAAACGCAGTCTGAGTCACGCGTGTCTGCTGACCTCGGTGCGTGCGTCTGCTCGATGGACAAGGCCTGTTGAAAGCACTCCTCGGCCTTCAGGTGGTCGGCGGTCAGCATGTGAAACGCTCCATAATCACACCAGTGGGACGGCTCGCTGCGCTCCCGAATCAAACACTACACGGGCGAGTCACAAACCATGAGTTTGAAACAGCACACCGTCATCAGAGCATGCCATTTCTATTCACTGTATACGCATGAGACGCTATAATTACATCCTACATATATATTTTTTTTTTTTTGCAATTTACATTACATTAACATCCAGGGACCTTTGAGGGGTTTTTGTACATCTTTCGTTATTTTGTACTCCCCATTATGGTTGTTGTTCTCATTAAAGTATGCACAAAATAAAATATTTGTGTAAATATAAATTTTGATTCATGGGTAAAAACTACACTGTATTCGAAACTGCTGTGAAAAGCAGGCAGTGTATATTTTGGTGTGTAGAGAGGGAATCTAGTATGATAGTAAATACATAAAAAAAAACTACTTTAAAGACGATTTTCTCAATATTTAGATTTTTTTGCGCCCTCAGATTCCAGATTTTCAAACAGTTGTATCTCACCTCCTGATAGTAGCGTGCCGCCAGCTGGTAGTCTGCGTCGAGCTCGGCCTCTCTGGCGAAGTGTTTGAGTTGAGCACAGCTCAGCACAGGCTTCTGATGAGCATCACGAGAGTCCACCGACAGGGTCTGCATCAGTGCATGAACAGCACAGATACTAAAGAAGCACCAGGGCTTAATAATAAAGGCTAAAGGTTCAGATCAATAAGCCTCAAGGTGAGTAACGGCGACGGTTCCCCTAACAAATAACAGCAACGATTTTTTTTTGAGGCATTACCTTATTAAGAGCAGCATGCATCTCGTCCACCAGGAACACATACAGCTGACTCAGGAACGCTTGCAGCTGCTCGGGGTCTGAGAACGCCTCGGTCCTCAACATCTTCTCTCTGACGATCCGCACCACAGAGTACTGCCGCACACAACATCAGGAGCTCAGTCTGTATCAGAACACGCAGAACTCCAAAAACGGCCAGTGCCGTTGACAATTTAAACTGAAATTAATCATATAAAATAAAACTAAAAATATTAAAGAACTCTAATATAAAAAAAAAACGCTACAAATTAGAAATGCTGCCTCGGCATCTCACTAAAATAAATCAAAATGTAAAGTATTAAAATTATGAAAACTGAATTACACAGAAATATAACAAAAAAGATGTGACAAAATGCCTAAAACAGTGATATTTTTGATAAAAAAAAAAAACAAACGCTTTTTACGCTTCAAAGGTCGTCTACGCGTAGAAGAAGCGAAACGGTCTTAAATGAAAGTAGATGGTTTAAACTAAAATACAGGTATTAGAAATATAATACAATTTCATTAAAACAATTCAATGAAACGTAATAAAATTAGAAACTAGAAATGTCTCATTGGCGGTGAAATAAAAAAAAAAAAAAAAACAAGATGCTAAAATGACATTAAATTGGAAATAAAAACGAAAAAAAACCCGAAAATGGACTGAAAGTAAATAAATTGAAGTAAAACTAAAAACACACATTCCCTAATAGTATAGAAATAATGCTAAAATAACACTGAAAAGAGCCTGCTTTATTATATAGGTGGGAAAGGAATTACGAAAAGTGCAATTTTGACTGTTTCGTGCCAATTAACCTCCAAATGGACTTTAAACGCTTTTAACATTACTGAAATTTACCTTCATCTGTTCCTTGAAGGCAAAGTACTTCCCAGAGTAGTTGAGCTCTCCGAGCAGCTGGTTTTTGCGTCGTTCCTGCAGGACCGGGTCCAGAGGTTTCCCACCGGCCAGAAACACGGCCCCGAACAGCTGCTGGTACTGATCCAACACCTGAGCCGCCACGCTCGCTATCTGAGAGCGATACTCCTGCACCGCCTGATCGCATCAAGCACATTCATTACCACTCACCTTTAGATTCCCATTATTCTCATTTATAACACAGCGTGACCAAGGCACTTCACAGTACGCTCCGGTCATTCCGTTTAAAGTTTCCCACAGATCACAAATAAATGGCAGAAGCGTCGAAAAAACAAGAACAAATGTTGTTTTTACTCTTTCTGCTCCCGCTGGCCGCCGAGGCAGTGGAGGTCTGGGAGGAACCAGCTCCATCACCCTGTATGAGACAGAAGGGGTTCCCGTGAGGCAGAGCGTTTGAGGACAACACGGCGCTTTGAATCTGAATGAAAGCCTTTGGCGTCACCGTTTGGCCAGCTCCTCCGTCGGCCTCTTCGGAGACAGTGGCTTTTCCACAGCAATTTCAATAATGATGTACGATCTCGAATCGGCATACATCTGAGACGATAAGAAGACGTTTAGGGGAAAAAAAGCGTTTTTATTTATCATTTTAACATGCGACTGAACTGACCTGTCCCTCTGTGTTCACCTGAGGCTCGAGTCCAGACGCGCTTTCAGTCTGAGCACATTTCCCCTGGGAATCCGGCTGTAGAAAAACAGCATTTCCTCTACATCCATACTTATTTGAAATGCGATGTGCAACTGTTTAAAAGTTTGGGGTCAGTCATATTTTTGCGAAAGAAATCAATATATTTATTCAGCTGAAAATGACAGACGTTTAATGTTACAAAATATTTCTATTTGAAATAAATGCTTTACTTTTCACATTTTAATTGATCAAGAAAATGTTAATGCTAGATTAAGTAAGTATTATAATTAAATATAATATATTAGCTAAATATAAATAAATAAATACATTGGATGTGAATAAACAATATATTATTATTTTATGATACAATTGTATAATATTATAGTTTATGATTGTATGATATGGTGACACATAGATTCAAAAGTTTGAAGCAATTAAGATATGTTTTTTAAGAATTTTATATTTTTAGTCAGGAAGGACACACATTATAGTAAAAATATAGTTTCTAAATTTTAAATATTTTTATTTATAAATATTTATAAATTGCTTTTTAATTCAAAAATATATATTTATAATATATATAATTGGTGCTGTCAAACAAACAATTGCATCCAAATTGCATTTTTGTTTACAATATATATATATATATATATATATATATATATATATATATATATATATATATATATATATATATATATATATATATGAAAAGAAGAATATTTGTATATAAATTAGATAAATATATATATTTAAATATATGTAAATATTTGAAAAATATATACTGTATCAGTGCATGTGTATTTATATTTATAAATATATATATATATATATATATATATATATATATATATATATATATATATATATATATATTTAATAAATATAAACAGTACACACACAGAGTTAGTTTAGAATACATAGAGTGTAATGAGAGTAAAATAGACATTATAAAAAATAATAATAATAATAATGCCAGAGTTCGCCAGATCTCAGGGCAAACTTTTTGCCCAAAGTCTCTGAAGATCAAATAATCGATGTTAATTCTAAACTCTCACTTGTTTCTCCCCTTCACGTCTTCTGGGACTATGATAAAGGTGTGTTTGCGCGTGTGTTGACTGAGATCGTTGTGAGGCAGCTGCGGCATCAGATGCTCAGTCGGTGTGTGTTCCTCGCCTCTCTCCGTCTGCTGCGGAGCCACGGGGCGTCGGAGAGGGGCAGATGAGCAAAGGAGATGATTCACCCGACAATCTGCTGCCATTACAGCTAATTGGTTTGGGAAGCGTTCCCTCAGCCACGGATCCGGATTTAATTAGGGGGGGGAATAGCTAAAACGAGCCCCGTTGAGGCACGGAAAAGAGAAGAGATGGCATCTGCTCCAAATGATCCTAACCCATGAACTCTCATCGGCCCTCGTTTTGGTTAAAATGCACTTATTGTGTGCACGCATGGAGATATTGGCGTTAAAAAACAAGACAAACATCTCGAATGATAGCGAATGATACTGAAAGTACACTGGTTCTCGCTCTTCTCCAAATGCGTATTAATACTGAAGAAGAATGTACCTTTTTGGAAACGTCATTGTTTCCTCTTTGGTTCTCCGAGGTTCTACTCTGAAAAGCCTTTAAAGAGTTGACGGAGGAATTGGCTCGGTTTCGTCCCAGGGTTGCCGGAGCTCTGCCGCTCTCCTTCAAAACACTGTAGGTCCTCTGAGTCTGAAACAGCACAGAGTCTTAAGACGTTTTTGTTACTCCATCATTAAGCGCGCCATTCATTATTAATATCAATCATCAAGGTACTGTGAATTGCTATGGCGCCAAAACCAGTCCCGTTTACGGTATCAGTACGGATTGTTTCACAGCGGCTTCACATTAATGAACAGGAAAATCAGTGTTGTTCGTGTAAAATCAATTAGGAAACGCATTTTGGCTGTAAAGCGGCTCTACGGAATCAATAGCGCCATTATTCAGCTCAATAAAGTTCAATCAGTGTCGCAATGTATCCAGCTCGGTTTAGTTTAAATCTCGTTTCCATCCAACGGCGTCCGTGTGGTTAAATCGATAATGTTACTGAACATTAATCCCAGTGGAGCAAGACGGAAGCAACAACGGCAAGAAGAATTTCAAACTAGTTCGATGCAACTTTATACACGATGACATTACGATTTTGCTCGATACTAGTTTCCTAGGTTTACTCGAGATGTCGATCAATTAAAATGAGCATGAAATAAAATGAGCACATTAAGCATCCTTCTTTTAAACATGCGTAAATGTTTGGCCAGTCGTTTTTTACGACTTATATATCCAGCAAATAGCAAAAAAAACCTAAATTGAATATTTCGATGTTTTATATTTTAGGAACAATTACAGAAAAACGAAATAAAGCATATTTTGTTCGATTTTGAAACTCGGCAGGGTTCGATTTGAGCAGAGCACGCGTCCACCTGACTCATATTCATGATCTCAAACATATTCCCAAACGAGTTCATATTCAATATTTCAAATACCGGCAGCTTATTCAC